>NC_091231.1:19980453-20262464 GCF_040958095.1 Procambarus clarkii | reverse complement strand
GAGAGTAGCATAGAAGGAGAGGTGCTGGTGAGAGTAGCACCTAAGGAGAGGTGTTGGTTAGAGTAGCATGGAAGGAGAGGTGCTGTTGAGAGTAGGATGGAATGAGAGGTGCTGGTGAGAGTAGCATGGAAGGAGAGGTGCTGGTGAGAGTAGAATGAAAGGAAAGGTGTTGGTGAGAGTAGCATGGAAGGAGAGGTGCTGGTGAAAATAGCTTGGAAGGAGAGGTGTTGGTGAGAGTAGCATGGAAGGAGAGGTGCTGGTGAGAGTAGCATGGAAAGAGAAGTGCTGGTAAGAGTAGTATGGAATAAGAGGTGTTAGTGAGAGTAGCAAGGAAGGAGAGGTGCTAGTGAGAGTAGTATGGCATAAGAGGTGTTAGTGAGAGTAGCAAGGAAGGAGAGGTGCTGGTGAGATTAGCATAGAAGGAGAGATGTTGGTGACAGTAGCATGGAAGGAGAGGTGCTGGTAAGATTAGCATGGAAAAAGAGGTGCTGGCGAGAGTAGCATGGAAGGAGAGTTGTTGGTGAGAGTAGCATTGAAGGAGAGGTGTTGGTAGGAGTAGCATGGAAAAAGAGGTGCTAGCGAGAGTAGCATGGAAGGAGAGGTGCTGGTGAGAGTAACATGGAAGGAGAGGTGTTGGTGAGAGTAGCATGGAAGGAGAGGTGCTGGTGAGAGTAACATGGGAGGAGAGGTGCTGGTGAGAGTAGCATGGAAGGAGAGGTGTTGGTGAGAGTAGCATGGAAGGAGAAGTGTTGGTGAGAGCAGCATGGAAGGAGAGGTGCTGGTGAGAGAAGCACGGAAAAAGAGGTGTTGGTGAGAGTAGCATGGAAGGAGAGGTGATGGTAAGAGTCGCATGGAAGGAGAGGTGTTGGTGAGAGTAGCATTGAAGGAGAGGTGCTGGTGAGAGTAACATGGAAGGAGAGGTGTTGGTGAGAGTAACATGGAAACAGAGGTGTTGGTGAGAGTAGCATGGAAGGAGAGGTGTTGGTGAGAGTAGCATGGAAGGAGAGGTGTTGGTGTGAGTAGCATTGAAGGAGAGATGCTGGTGAGAGTAGCATGGATGGAGAGGTGCTGGTGAGAGTAGCATAGAAGGAAAGTGTTGGTGAGAGTAACATGGAAGGAGAGGTTTTGGTGAGAGTTGCATGAAAGGAGAGGTACTGGTGAGAGTAGCATGGAAGGAGAGGTGCTGGTGAGAGTAGCATGGAAGGAGAGGTGCTGGTGAGAGTAGCACCTAAGGAGAGGTGATGGTGAGAGTAGCATGGAAGGAGAGGTGTTGGTGAGAGTAGCACCTAAGGAGAGGTGACAGTGAGAGTAGCATGGAAGGAGAGGTGTTGGAGAGTAACATGGAAGGAGAGGTGCTGTGATACTAACATTCAAGGAGAGATGCTGGTGAGAGTAGCATGGAAGAAGAGGTGCTGGTGAGAGTAGCATGGAAGGAGAGGTGTTGGTGAGAGTAGCATGGAAGGAGAGGTGCTGGTGAGAGTAGCATGGAAAGAGAAGTGCTGGTAAGAGTAGTATGGAATGAGAAGTGTTAGTGAGAGTAGCAAGGAAGGAGAGGTGCTAGTGAGAGTAGTATGGCATAAGAGGTGTTAGTGAGAGTAGCAAGGAAGGAGAGGTGCTGGTGAGATTACTATGGAAGGGAGAGATGTTGGTGACAGTAGCATGGAAGGAGAGGTGCTGGTAAGATTAGCATGGAAAAAGAGGTGCTAGCGAGAGTTGCATGGAAGGAGAAGTTGTTGGTGAGAGTAGCATAGAAGGAGAGGTGTTGGTAGGAGTAGCATGGAAAAGAGGTGCTGGCGAGAGTAGCGTTGAAGGAGAGGTGTTGGTAGGAGTAGCATGGAAGGAGAGGTGTTGATGAGAGTAACATGGAAGGAGAGGTGCTGGTGAGAGTAGCCTGGAAAGAGAGGTGCTGGTGAGAGTAGCATGGATGGAGAGGTGCTGGAGAGAGTAGCATGGAAGGAGAGGTGCTGGTGAGAGTAACATGGAAGGAGAGGTGTTGGTGAGAGTAGCATGGAAGGAGAGGTGTTGGTGAGAGTAGCATGGAAGGAGAAGTGTTGGTGAGAGCAGCATGGAAGGAGAGGTGCTAGTGAGAGAAGCACGGAAGGAGAGGTGTTGGTAAGAGTAGCATGGAAGGAGAGGTGATGGTAAGAGTCGCATGGAAGGAGAGGTGTTGGTGAGAGTAGCATTGAAGGAGAGGTGCTGGTGAGAGTAACATAGAAGGAGAGGTGTTGGTGAAAGTAACATGGAACAGAGGTGTTGGTGAGAGTAGCAAGGAAGGAGAGGTGTTGGTGAGAGTAGCATGGAAGGAGAGGTGTTGGTGAGTAGCATTGAAGGAGAGATGCTGGTGAGAGTAGCATGGATGGAGAGGTGCTGGTGAGAGTAGCATCGAAGGAAAAGTGTTGGTGAGAGTAACATGGAAGGAGAGGTTTTGGTGAGAGTTGCATGAAAGGAGAGGTACTGGTGAGAGTAGCATGGAAAAAGAGGTGCTGGTGAGAGTAGCATGGAAGGAGAGGTGCTGGTGAGAGTAGAACCTAAGGAGAGGTGATGGTGAGAGTAGCATGGAAGGAGAGGTGTTGGTGAGAGTAGCAACTAAGGAGAGGTGACAGTGAGAGTAGCATGGAAGGAGAGGTGTTGGAGAGTAACATGGAAGGAGAGGTGCTGGTGATACTAACATGGAAGGAGAGATGCTGGTGAGAGTAGCATGGAAGAAGATGTGCTGGTGAGAGTAGCATGGAAGGAGAGGTGCTGGCGAGAGTAGCATGGAAAGAGAGATGTTGGTGAGTGTAGCATGGAAGGAGAGGTGTTAGTGAGAGTAGCAAGGAAGGAAAGGTGCTGGCGAGAGTAGCATTGACGGAGAGATGTTGGTGAGAGTAGCATGGAAGGAGAGGTGCTGGTGAGAGAAGCATGGAAGGAGAGGTGCTGGTGGAAGTAGCATAGAAGGAAAGGTGCTTGCGAGAGTAGCATGGAAGGAGAGGTGCTGGTGAGAGTAGCATGGAAGGAGAGGTGCTGGTGAGAGTAGCATGGAAGGAGAAATATTGGTGAGAGTAGCATGGAAGGAGAGGTGCTGGTGAGAGTAGCATGGAAGGAGAGGTGTTAGTGAGAGTAGCATGGAAAGAGAGATGCTGGTGAGATTAGCTTGGAAGGAGAGGTGCTAGTGAGAGTAGCGTGGAAAAAGAGGTACTGGTGAGAGTAGTATGGAAGGAGAGGTGCTGGTGATAGTAGCATGGAAGGAGAGGTACTGGTGAGAGTAACACCTAAAGAGAGGTGCTGGTGAGAGTAGCATGGAAGGAGAGGTGTTGGTGAGTATAACATGGAAGGAGAGGTGCTGGTGAGAGTAGCATCTAAGGAGAGCTGTTGGTGAGAGTAGCATGGAAGGAGAGGTTCTGGTGAGAGTAGCATGGAAGGAGAGGTACTGGTGAGAGTAACACCTAAAGAGAGGTGCTGGTGAGAGTAGCATGGAAGGAGAGGTGTTGGTGAGTGTAACATGGAAGGAGAGGTGCTGGTGAGAGTAGCATCTAAGGAGAGCTGTTGGTGAGAGTAGCATGGAAGGAGAGGTTCTGGTGAGAGTAGCATGGAAGGAGAGGTGTTAGTGAGAGTAACATGGAAGGAGAGGTGTTGGTTAGAGTAACATGGAAGAAGAGGTGATGGTGAGAGTAGCATGGAAGGAGAGGTCTTGGTGAGAGTAGCATAGAAGGAGAGGTACTTGCGAGAGTAGCATAGAAGAAGAGGTGCTGGTGAGAGTAGCATGGAAGGAGAGGTGCTGGTGAGAGTAGCATGGAAGGGGAGGTGCTGGTGAGAGTAGCATCTAAGGAGAGGTGTTTGTGAGAGTAGCATGGAAGGAGAGGTGCTGGTGAGAGTAGCATAAAAGGAGAGGTGTTGGTGAGAGTAGCATCTAAGGAGAGGTGTTTGTGAGAGTAGCATCTAAGGAGAGGTGTTTGTGAGAGTAGCATGGAAGGAGAGGTGCTGGTGAGAGTAGCATCTAAGGAGAGGTGTTTGTGAGAGTAGCATGGAAGGAGAGGTGCTGGTGAGAGTAGCATAAAAGGAGAGGTGTTGGTGAGAGTAGCATAAAAGGAGAGGTGTTGGTGAGAGTAGCATCTAAGGAGAGGTGTTTGTGAGAGTAGCATGGAAGGAGAGGTGCTGGTGAGAGTAGCATGGAAAGAGAGATGTTGGTGATCGTAGCATGAAAGGAGAGGTGCTAGTGAGAGTAGCATGGAAGGAGAGGTGCTGGTGAGAGTAGCATGGAAGGAGAGGTGTTGGTGAGAGTAGCATCTAAGGAGAGGTGTTTGTGAGAGTAGCATGGAAGGAGAGGTGCTGGTGAGAGTAGCCTGGAAAGAGAGGTGCTGGTGAGAGTAGCATGGATGGAGAGGTGCTGGAGAGAGTAGCATGGAAGGAGAGGTGCTGGTGAGAGTAACATGGAAGGAGAGGTGTTGGTGAGAGTAGCATGGAAGGAGAGGTGCTGGTGAGAGTAACATGGGAGGAGAGGTGCTGGTGAGTAGTATCATGGAAGGAGAGGTGTTGGTGAGAGTAGCATGGAAGGAGAAGTGTTGGTGAGAGCAGCATGGAAGGAGAGGTGCTAGTGAGAGAAGCACGGAAGGAGAGGTGTTGGTGAGAGTAGCATGGAAGGAGAGGTGATGGTAAGAGTCGCATGGAAGGAGAGGTGTTGGTGAGATTAGCATTGAAGGAGAGGTGCTGGTGAGAGTAACATAGAAGGAGAGGTGTTGGTGAGAGTAACATGGAAACAGAGGTGTTGGTGAGAGTAGCAAGGAAGGAGAGGTGTTGGTGAGAGTAGCATGGAAGGAGAGGTGTTGGTGAGAGTAGCATTGAAGGAGAGATGCTGGTGAGAGTAGCATGGATGGAGAGGTGCTGGTGAGAGTAGCATCGAAGGAAAAGTGTTGGTGAGAGTAACATGGAAGGAGAGGTTTTGGTGAGAGTTGCATGAAAGGAGAGGTACTGGTGAGAGTAGCATGGAAGGAGAGGTGCTGGTGAGAGTAGCATGGAAGGAGAGGTGCTGGTGAGAGTAGAACCTAAGGAGAGGTGATGGTGAGAGTAGCATGGAAGGAGAGGTGTTGGTGAGAGTAGCAACTAAGGAGAGGTGACAGTGAGAGTAGCATGGAAGGAGAGGTGTTGGAGAGTAACATGGAAGGAGAGGTGCTGGTGATACTAACATGGAAGGAGAGATGCTGGTGAGAGTAGCATGGAAGAAGATGTGCTGGTGAGAGTAGCATGGAAGGAGAGGTGCTGGCGAGAGTAGCATGGAAAGAGAGATGTTGGTGAGTGTAGCATGGAAGGAGAGGTGTTACTGAGAGTAGCAAAGAAGGAGAGGTGCTGGCGAGAGTAGCATTGATGGAGAGATGTTGGTGAGAGTAGCATGGAAGGAGAGGTGCTGGTGAGAGAAGCATGGAAGGAGAGGTGCTGGTGGAAGTTGCATAGAAGGAAAGGTGCTTGCGAGAGTAGCATGGAAGGAGAGGTGCTGGTGAGAGTAGCATGGAAGGAGAAATATTGGTGAGAGTAGCATGGAAGGAGAGGTGCTGGTGAGAGTAGCATGGAAGGAGAGGTGTTAGTGAGAGTAGCATGGAAAGAGAGATGCTGGTGAGATTAGCATGGAAGGAGAGGTGCTGGTGAGAGTAGCGTGGAAAAAGAGGTACTGGTGAGAGTAGTATGGAAGGAGAGGTGCTGGTGATAGTAGCATGGAAGGAGAGGTACTGGTGAGAGTAACACCTAAAGAGAGGTGCTGGTGAGAGTAGCATGGAAGGAGAGGTGTTGGTGAGTGTAACATGGAAGGAGAGGTGCTGGTGAGAGTAGCATCTAAGGAGAGCTGTTGGTGAGAGTAGCTTGGAAGGAGAGGTTCTGGTGAGAGTAGCATGGAAGGAGAGGTGTTAGTGAGAGTAACATGGAAGGAGAGGTGTTGGTTAGAGTAACATGGAAGAAGAGGTGATGGTGAGAGTAGCATGGAAGGAGAGGTCTTGGTGAGAGTAGCATAGAAGGAGAGGTACTTGCGAGAGTAGCATAGAAGAAGAGGTGCTGGTGAGAGTAGCATGGAAGGAGAGGTGCTGGTGAGAGTAGCATGGAAGGAGAGGTGCTGGTGAGAGTAGCATCTAAGGAGAGGTGTTTGTGAAAGTAGCATGGAAGGAGAGGTGCTGGTGAGAGTAGCATAAAAGGAGAGGTGTTGGTGAGAGTAGCATCTAAGGAGAGGTGTTTGTGAGAGTAGCATCTAAGGAGAGGTGTTTGTGAGAGTAGCATGGAAGGAGAGGTGCTGGTGAGAGTAGCATGGAAGGAGAAGTGCTAGTAAGAGTAGCATGGAAGGAGAGGTGTTGGTAAGAGTAGCATAAAAGGAGAGGTGTTGGTGAGAGTAGCATCTAAGGAGAGGTGTTTGTGAGAGTAGCATGGAAGGAGAGGTGCTGGTGAGAGTAGCATGGAAAGAGAGATGTTGGTGATCGTAGCATGAAAGGAGAGGTGCTAGTGAGAGTAGCATGGAAGGAGAGGTGCTGGTGAGAGTAGCATGGAAGGAGAGGTGTTGGTGAGAGTAGCATCTAAGGAGAGGTGTTTGTGAGAGTAGCATGGAAGGAGAGGTGCTGGTGAGAGTAGCATGGAAAGAGAGATGTTGGTGATCGTAGCATGAAAGGAGAGGTGCTAGTGAGAGTAGCATGGAAGGAGAGGTGCTGGTGAGAGTAGCATAGAAGGAGAGGTGCCTGCGAGAGTAGCATGGAAGGAGAGGTGCTGGTGAGAGAAGCATGGAAGGAGAGGTGCTTGTAAGAGTAGCATGGAAGGAGAGGTGCTGGTGAGAGTAGCATGGAAGGAGAGGTGTTGGTGATAGTAGCATGAAAGGAGAGGCGATAATAGAGTAGCATGGAATGAGAGGTGCTGATGAGAGTAGCATGAAAGGAGAGGTGTTTGTGAGAGTAGCATGGAAGGAGAGGTGCTGGTGAGAGTAGCATGGAAAGAGAGATGTTGGTGATAGTAGCATGGAAAGAGAGGTGCTGGTGAGAGTAGCATGGAAGGAGAGGTGCTGGTGAGAGTAGCCTGGAAGGAGAGGTGTTTGTGAGAGTAGCATGGAAGGAGAGGTGCTGGTGAGAGTAGCATGGAAAGAGAGATGTTGGTAATAGAAGCATGGAAAGAGAGGTGCTGGTGAGAGTAGCATGGAAGGAGAGGTGCTGGTGAGAGTAGCATGGAAGGAGAGGTGCTGGTGAGAGTAGCTTGGAAGGAGAGGTGCTGGTGAGAGTAACATGGAAGGAGAGGTGTCGGTGAGAGTAGCATTGAAGGAGAGGTGCTGGTGAGAGTAGCATAGAAGGAGAGGTGCCTGCGTGAGTAGCATGGAAGGAGAGGTGCTGGTGAGAGTAGCATGGAAGGAGAGGTGCTGGTAAGAGTAGCATGGTAGGAGAGGTGCTGGTGAGAGTAGCATGGAAAGAGAGATGTTGGTGATAGTAGCATGGAAAGAGAGGTGTTGGTGAGAGTAGCATGGATGGAGAGGTGCTGGTGAGAGTAGCATCGAAGGAAAAGTGTTGGTGAGAGTAACATGGAAGGAGAGGTTTTGGTGAGAGTTGCATGAAAGGAGAGGTACTGGTGAGAGTAGCATGGAAGGAGAGGTGCTGGTGAGAGTAGCATGGAAGGAGAGGTGCTGGTGAGAGTAGAACCTAAGGAGAGGTGATGGTGAGAGTAGCATGGAAGGAGAGGTGTTGGTGAGAGTAGCAACTAAGGAGAGGTGACAGTGAGAGTAGCATGGAAGGAGAGGTGTTGGAGAGTAACATGGAAGGAGAGGTGCTGGTGATACTAACATGGAAGGACAGATGCTGGTGAGAGTAGCATGGAAGAAGATGTGCTGGTGAGAGTAGCATGGAAGGAGAGGTGCTGGCGAGAGTAGCATGGAAAGAGAGATGTTGGTGAGTGTAGCATGGAAGGAGAGGTGTTACTGAGAGTAGCAAAGAAGGAGAGGTGCTGGCGAGAGTAGCATTGATGGAGAGATGTTGGTGAGAGTAGCATGGAAGGAGAGGTGCTGGTGAGAGAAGCATGGAAGGAGAGGTGCTGGTGGAAGTAGCATAGAAGGAAAGGTGCTTGCGAGAGTAGCATGGAAGGAGAGGTGCTGGTGAGAGTAGCATGGAAGGAGAGGTGCTGGTGAGAGTAGCATGGAAGGAGAAATATTGGTGAGAGTAGCATGGAAGGAGAGGTGCTGGTGAGAGTAGCATGGAAGGAGAGGTGTTAGTGAGAGTAGCATGGAAAGAGAGATGCTGGTGAGATTAGCATGGAAGGAGAGGTGCTGGTGAGAGTAGCGTGGAAAAAGAGGTACTGGTGAGAGTAGTATGGAAGGAGAGGTGCTGGTGATAGTAGCATGGAAGGAGAGGTACTGGTGAGAGTAACACCTAAAGAGAGGTGCTGGTGAGAGTAGCATGGAAGGAGAGGTGTTGGTGAGTGTAACATGGAAGGAGAGGTGCTGGTGAGAGTAGCATCTAAGGAGAGCTGTTGGTGAGAGTAGCATGGAAGGAGAGGTTCTGGTGAGAGTAGCATGGAAGGAGAGGTGTTAGTGAGAGTAACATGGAAGGAGAGGTGTTGGTTAGAGTAACATGGAAGAAGAGGTGATGGTGAGAGTAGCATGGAAGGAGAGGTCTTGGTGAGAGTAGCATAGAAGGAGAGGTACTTGCGAGAGTAGCATAGAAGAAGAGGTGCTGGTGAGAGTAGCATGGAAGGAGAGGTGCTGGTGAGAGTAGCATGGAAGGAGAGGTGCTGGTGAGAGTAGCATCTAAGGAGAGGTGTTTGTGAGAGTAGCATGGAAGGAGAGGTGCTGGTGAGAGTAGCATAAAAGGAGAGGTGTTGGTGAGAGTAGCATCTAAGGAGAGGTGTTTGTGAGAGTAGCATCTAAGGAGAGGTGTTTGTGAGAGTAGCATGGAAGGAGAGGTGCTGGTGAGAGTAGCATGGAAGGAGAAGTGCTAGTAAGAGTAGCATGGAAGGAGAGGTGTTGGTAAGAGTAGCATAAAAGGAGAGGTGTTGGTGAGAGTAGCATCTAAGGAGAGGTGTTTGTGAGAGTAGCATGGAAGGAGAGGTGCTGGTGAGAGTAGCATGGAAAGAGAGATGTTGGTGATCGTAGCATGAAAGGAGAGGTGCTAGTGAGAGTAGCATGGAAGGAGAGGTGCTGGTGAGAGTAGCATGGAAGGAGAGGTGTTGGTGAGAGTAGCATCTAAGGAGAGGTGTTTGTGAGAGTAGCATGGAAGGAGAGGTGCTGGTGAGAGTAGCATGGAAAGAGAGATGTTGGTGATCGTAGCATGAAAGGAGAGGTGCTAGTGAGAGTAGCATGGAAGGAGAGGTGCTGGTGAGAGTAGCATAGAAGGAGAGGTGCCTGCGAGAGTAGCATGGAAGGAGAGGTGCTGGTGAGAGAAGCATGGAAGGAGAGGTGCTTGTAAGAGTAGCATGGAAGGAGAGGTGCTGGTGAGAGTAGCATGGAAGGAGAGGTGTTGGTGATAGTAGCATGAAAGGAGAGGCGATAATAGAGTAGCATGGAATGAGAGGTGCTGATGAGAGTAGCATGAAAGGAGAGGTGTTTGTGAGAGTAGCATGGAAGGAGAGGTGCTGGTGAGAGTAGCATGGAAAGAGAGATGTTGGTGATAGTAGCATGGAAAGAGAGGTGCTGGTGAGAGTAGCATGGAAGGAGAGGTGCTGGTGAGAGTAGCATGGAAGGAGAGGTGTTTGTGAGAGTAGCATGGAAGGAGAGGTGCTGGTGAGAGTAGCATGGAAAGAGAGATGTTGGTAATAGTAGCATGGAAAGAGAGGTGCTGGTGAGAGTAGCATGGAAGGAGAGGTGCTGGTGAGAGTAGCATGGAAGGAGAGGTGCTGGTGAGAGTAGCTTGGAAGGAGAGGTGCTGGTGAGAGTAACATGGAAGGAGAGGTGTCGGTGAGAGTAGCATTGAAGGAGAGGTGCTGGTGAGAGTAGCATAGAAGGAGAGGTGCCTGCGTGAGTAGCATGGAAGGAGAGGTGCTGGTGAGAGTAGCATGGAAGGAGAGGTGCTGGTAAGAGTAGCATGGTAGGAGAGGTGCTGGTGAGAGTAGCATGGAAGGAGAGGTGCTGGTGAGAGTAGCTTGGAAGGAGAGGTGCTGGTGAGAGTAACATGGAAGGAGAGGTGTCGGTGAGAGTAACATTGAAGGAGAGGTGCTGGTAAGAGTAGCATGGTAGGAGAGGTGCTGGTGAGAATAGCATGAAAAGAGAAATGTTGGTTAGAGTAGACAGGAAGGAGAGGTGTTGGTTAGAGTAGCATGGAAAGAGAGATGTTGGTGAGAGTAGCATGGAGGGAGAGGTGCTGGTGAGAGTAGCATGGAAGGAGAGGTGTTGGTGAGAGTAGCATGGAAGGAGAGGTGCTGGTGAGAGTAGCAAGGAAGGACAGGTGTTGGTAAGAGTAGCATGGAAAGAGAGATGTTGGTGAGAGTAGCATGGAAGGAGAGGTGCTGGTGAGAATAACATGGAATGAGAGGTTCTGGTGAGAGTAGCATGGAAGGAGAGGTGCTGGTGAGAGTAGCATGGAAGGAGAGGTGCTAGTGAGAGTAGCACCTAAGGAGGGGTGATGATGAGAGTAGCATGGAAGGAGAGGTGATGATGAGAGTAGCATGGAAGTAGATGTGCTGGTGAAAGATGCATGGAAGGGGAGATGCTGGTGAGAGTAGTACGGAAGGAGAGGTGCTGATGAGAGTATCACCTACTGAGAGGTGACAGTGAGAGTAGCATGGAAGGAGAGGTGCTGGTGATACTAACATGGAAGGAGAGATGCTGGTGAGAGTAGCATGGAAGAAGAGGTGCTTGTGAGAGTAGCATGGGAGGAGAGGTGCTGGCGAGAGTAGCATGGAAAGAGAGATGTTGGTGAGTGTAGCATGGAAGGAGAGGTGTTGGTAAGAGTAGCATAAAAGGAGAGGTGTTGGTGAGAGTAGTATGGTAGGAGAGATGTTGGTGAGTGTAGCATGGAAGGAGAGATGCTGGGGAGAGTAGCATGGAAGGAGAGGTGCTGATAGAGTAGCATGAAAGGAGAGGTGCTGATGAGAGTAGCATAAAAGGAAAGGTGTTTGTGAGAGTAGCATGGAAGGAGAGGTGCTGGTGAGAGCAGTATGGAAAGAGAGATGTTGGTGATAGTAGCATGGAAGGAGAGGTGCTGGTGAGAGTAGCATGGAAGGAGAGGTGCTGGTGAGAGTAGCATGGAAGGAGAGGTGCTGGTGAGAGTAGCTTGGAAGGAGAGGTGCTGGTGAGAGTAACATGGAAGGAGAGGTGTCGGTGAGAGTAGCATGGAAGGAGAGGTGCTGGTGAGAGTAGCAAGGAAGGACAGGTGTTGGTAAGAGTAGCATGGAAAGAGAGATGTTGGTTAGAGTAGCATGGAAAGAGAGGAGCTGGTGAGAGTAGCATGGAAGGAGAGGTGTTGGTGAGAGTAGCAAGGAAAGAGAAGTGCTGGTGAGAGTAGCATGGAAGGAGAGGTGTTAGTGAGAGTAGCAAGGAAGGACAGGTGCGAGCGAGAGTAGCATGGAAGGAGAAATGTTGGTGACAGTAGCATGGAAAGAGAAGTGCTGGTGAGAGTATCATCTAAGGAGAGCTGATAGTGAATGTAACATAGAAGGAGAGGTGTCGGTGAGAATAACATGGAAGGAGAGGTGATAGTGAAAGTAACATGGAAGGAGAGGTGCTGGTGAGAGTAGCATGTAAGGAGAGCTGATGGTGAAAGTAACATAGAAGGAGAGGTGTCGGTGAGAATAACATGGAAGGAGAGGTGCTGGTGAGAGTTGCATGGAAGGAGAGGTACTGGTGAGAGTAGCATGGAAGGAGAGGTGCTGGTGAGAGTAGCATGGAAGGAGAGGTGCTGGTGAGAATAACATGGAAGGAGAGGTTCTGGTGAGAGTAGCATGGAAGGAGAGGTGCTAGTGAGAGTAGCACCTAAGGACAGGTGATGATGAGAGTAGCATGGAAGGAGAGGTGTTGGTGAGAGTAGCATGGAAGGAGAGGTGCTGGTGAGAGTAGCATGGAAGGGGAGATGCTGGTGAGAGTAGTACGGAAGGAGAGGTGCTGATGAGAGTAGCACCTACTGAGAGGTGACAGTGAGAGTAGCATGGAAGGAGAGGTGCTGGTGATACTAACATGGAAGGAGAGGTGCTGGTGAGAGTAGCATGTAAGGAGAGCTGATGGTGAAAGTAACATAGAAGGAGAGGTGTCGGTGAGAATAACATGGATGGAGAGGTGCTGGTGAGAGTTGCTTGGAAGGAGAGGTGCTGGGGAGAGTAGCATGGAAGGAGAGGTGCTGGGGAGAGTAGCATGGAAGGAGAGGTGCTGGAGAGAGTAGCATGGAAGGAGAGATGTTGTTGAGAGTAGCATGGAAGAAGAAGTGCTGGTGAGAGTAGCATGGAAAGAGAGATGTTGGTGAGAGTAGCATGGAAGGAGAGGTGCTGGTGAGAGTAGCTTGGAAGGAGAGGTGCTGGTGAGAGTAACATGGAAGGAGAGGTGTCGGTGAGAGTAGCATGGAAGGAGAGGTGCTGGTGAGAGTAGCATAGAAGGAGAGGTGCCTGCGAGAGTAGCGTGGAAGGAGAGGTGCTGGTGAGAGTAGCATGGAAGGAGAGGTGCTGGTAAGAGTAGCATGGTAGGAGAGGTGCTGGTGAGAGTAGCATGGAAAGAGAGATGTTGGTGAGAGTAGAATGGAAGGAGAGGTGTTGATTAGAGTAGCATGGAAAGAGAGATGTTGGTGACAGTAGCATGGAAGGAGAGGTGGTGGTGAGAGTAGCATACCTGGTTGATACCTGGTTGATGGGGTTCTGGGAGTTCTTCTACTCCACAAGCCCGGCTCGAGGCCAGGCTTGACTTGTGAGAGTTTGGTCCACCATGCTGTTGCTTGGAGCGGCCCGCAGGCCCACATACCCACCACAGCCCGGTTGGTCCGGCACTCCTTGGAGGAATAAATCTAGTTTCCTCTTGAAAATGTCCACGGTTGTTCCGGCAATATTTCTTATGCTTGCTGGGAGGACGTTGAACAACCGCGGACCTCTGATGTTTATACAGTGTTCTCTGATTGTGCCTATGGCACCTCTGCACTTCACTGGTTCTATTCTACATTTTCTTCCATATCGTTTACTCCAGTACTTTGTTATTTTACTGTGTAGATTTGGTACTTGGCCCTCCAGTATCTTCCAGGTGTATATTATTTGATATCTCTCTCGTCTTCTTTCTAGTTAGTACATTTGGAGGGCTTTGAGACGATCCCAATAATTTAGGTGCTTTATTGCGTCTATTCGTGCCGTATATGTTCTCTGTATTCCCTCTATTTCAGCAATCTCTCCTGCTCTGAAGGGGGAAGTGAGTACTGAGCAGTACTCAAGACGGGACAACACAAGTGACTTGAAGAGTACAACCATTGTGATGGGATCCCTGGATTTGAAAGTTCTCGTAATCCATCCTATCATTTTTCTGGCTGTCGCAATATTTGCTTGGTTATGCTCCTTAAACGTTAGGTCGTCAGACATTATTATTCCCAAATCCTTTACATGCTGTTTTCCTACTATGGGTACATTTGATTGTGTTTTGTACTCTGTATTATGTTTAAGGTCCTCATTTTTACCGTACCTGAGTACCTGGAATTTATCACTGTTAAACATCATGTTATTTTCTGATGCCCAGTCGAAAACTTTATTTATATCAGCTTGAAGTTTTTCAATGTCCTCAGCAGAGGTAATTTTCATACTGATTTTTGTGTCATCTGCAAAAGATGATACGAAGCTGTGACTTGTATTTTTGTCTATATCTGATGAGAATAAGGAAAAGCAGCGGTGCAAGGACTGTACCCTGAGGTACAGAGCTTTTCACTGCACTTGGACTAGATTTTATATGGTTGACAGTTACTCGCTGAGTCCTGTTTGACAGAAAACTGAGTATCCAGCGTCCTACTTTACCGGTTATTCCCATTGACTTCATTTTGTGTGCTATCACGCCATGGTCACATTTATCGAAAGCCTTTGCGAAGTCCGTGTATATCACATCAGCATTCTGTTTCTCTTCTAATGCCTCAGTGACTTTGTCGTAGTGCTCAAGTAGCTGTGAGAGGCACGATCTTGCCGCTCGAAATCCATGTTGGCCTGGGTTGTGAAGGTCATTGGTCTCCATGAAATTGGTGACCTGACTCCTAATCACTCTCTCAAATACTTTTATGATGTGCGATGTTAGTGCAACTGGTCTATAATTTTTTGCCAATGCTTTGCTCCCTCCCTTGTGTAGAGGGGCTATGTCTGCTACTTTAAGTGCATCTGGTATCTCCCCCGTGTCCAAGCTCTTCCTCCACACTATACTGAGTGCCTGTGCTACCGGCACTTTGCATTTCTTTATAAATATTGAATTCCATGAGTCTGGACCTGGGGCCGAGTGCATGGACATGTTTTCAATTTCTTTTTAAAAATTTAGTGCGCTCGTGTTTATATCAGTTATATTTACAGGGGTTTGAATATCCCGCATAAAGAAATTGTCTGGATCTTCCACCTTCATGTTGTTTATTGGAGTGCTAAACATGTCCTCATACTGCTTTTTTAGGATTTCACTAATTTCTTTGTCATCCTCCGTGTATGAACCTTCACTTGTACGAATAGGTCCAATACTGGCAGAGGTTTTTGCTTTTGATTTCGCATATGAGAAGAAATATTTTGGATTTTTCTTTATTTCCTGAATGGCTTTCTGTTCGAACTGCCTTTCTTCAGTTTCATATGAGTGTTTCAATTTCCGCTCGATTTCTTCAATCTCCCTATTTAAATTATTCCTTCTTTGACGGGAAATTCGTGTCTGCATAAGCAGTTCCGTTATTTTTTTCCCGCGTTTATAGTGTCGTCTGCGTTCTCTTTCTACGTTAGATCTCTTTCTGGCTTTCCTCAAAGGAACATGTTTCAGACAGACTTGATACGCTTCTGAAGTCAGTTTTTCTATTCCTTCTGTAGGACTTGTATTACTTAGAACAGTTCCCCATGGAATGTTTGTAAGTTCCCTGTTTATTATCTCCGAGTCTATCCTTTTATTATTAAAATTGAATTTACTGAATAGCCCCTCTCGCTTTATCAACGTTTTAGGTCTATTCTGAGTATTGATGGTCGTTTGCACTTCAATGAGCTTGTGATCTGAATATGTGGTATCTGATATTGTAATGTCTCTGATAATGTCTTCATTGTTCGTAAAGGAAGGAGGATGGAGCATGGAAGGAGAGGTGTTGGTGATAATAGCATGAAAGGAGAGGTGCTGATGAGAGTAGCATGAAAGGAGAGGTGTTTGTGAGAGTAGCATGGAAGGAGAGGTGCTGATGAGAGTAGCATGAAAGGAGAGGTGTTTGTGAGAGTAGCATGGAAGGAGAGGTGCTGGTGAGAGAAGCATGGAAAGAGAGATGTTGGTGATAGTAGCATGGAAGGAGAGGTGCTAGTGAGAGTAGCATGGAAGGAGAGGTGCTGGTGAGAGTAGCATGGAAGGAGAGGTGTTGGTGAGAGTAGCATCTAAGGAGAGGTGTTTGTGAGAGTAGCATGGAAGGAGAGGAGCTGGTGAGAGTAGCCTGGAAAGAGAGGTGCTGGTGAGAGTAGCATGGATGGAGAGGTGCTGGAGAGAGTAGCATGGAAGGAGAGGTGCTGGTGAGAGTAACATGGAAGGAGAGGTGTTGGTGAGAGTAGCATGGAAGGAGAGGTGCTGGTGAGAGTAACATGGGAGGAGAGGTGCTGGTGAGAGTATCATGGAAGGAGAGGTGTTGGTGAGAGTAGCATGGAAGGAGAAGTGTTGGTGAGAGCAGCATGGAAGGAGAGGTGCTAGTGAGAGAAGCACGGAAGGAGAGGTGTTGGTGAGAGTAGCATGGAAGGAGAGGTGATGGTAAGAGTCGCATGGAAGGAGAGGTGTTGGTGAGAGTAGCATTGAAGGAGAGGTGCTGGTGAGAGTAACATAGAAGGAGAGGTGTTGGTGAGAGTAACATGGAAACAGAGGTGTTGGTGAGAGTAGCAAGGAAGGAGAGGTGTTGGTGAGAGTAGCATGGAAGGAGAGGTGTTGGTGAGAGTAGCATTGAAGGAGAGATGCTGGTGAGAGTAGCATGGATGGAGAGGTGCTGGTGAGAGTAGCATCGAAGGAAAAGTGTTGGTGAGAGTAACATGGAAGGAGAGGTTTTGGTGAGAGTTGCATGAAAGGAGAGGTACTGGTGAGAGTAGCATGGAAGGAGAGGTGCTGGTGAGAGTAGCATGGAAGGAGAGGTGCTGGTGAGAGTAGAACCTAAGGAGGGTGATGGTGAGAGTAGCATGGAAGGAGAGGTGTTGGTGAGAGTAGCAACTAAGGAGAGGTGACAGTGAGAGTAGCATGGAAGGAGAGGTGTTGGAGAGTAACATGGAAGGAGAGGTGCTGGTGATACTAACATGGAAGGAGAGATGCTGGTGAGAGTAGCATGGAAGAAGATGTGCTGGTGAGAGTAGCATGGAAGGAGAGGTGCTGGCGAGAGTAGCATGGAAAGAGAGATGTTGGTGAGTGTAGCATGGAAGGAGAGGTGTTAGTGAGAGTAGCAAGGAAGGAGAGGTGCTGGCGAGAGTAGCATTGATGGAGAGATGTTGGTGAGAGTAGCATGGAAGGAGAGGTGCTGGTGAGAGAAGCATGGAAGGAGAGGTGCTGGTGGAAGTAGCATAGAAGGAAAGGTGCTTGCGAGAGTAGCATGGAAGGAGAGGTGCTGGTGAGAGTAGCATGGAAGGAGAGGTGCTGGTGAGAGTAGCATGGAAGGAGAAATATTGGTGAGAGTAGCATGGAAGGAGAGGTGCTGGTGAGAGTAGCATGGAAGGAGAGGTGTTAGTGAGAGTAGCATGGAAAGAGAGATGCTGGTGAGATTAGCATGGAAGGAGAGGTGCTGGTGAGAGTAGCGTGGAAAAAGAGGTACTGGTGAGAGTAGTATGGAAGGAGAGGTGCTGGTGATAGTAGCATGGAAGGAGAGGTACTGGTGAGAGTAACACCTAAAGAGAGGTGCTGGTGAGAGTAGCATGGAAGGAGAGGTGTTGGTGAGTGTAACATGGAAGGAGAGGTGCTGGTGAGAGTAGCATCTAAGGAGAGCTGTTGGTGAGAGTAGCATGGAAGGAGAGGTTCTGGTGAGAGTAGCATGGAAGGAGAGGTGTTAGTGAGAGTAACATGGAAGGAGAGGTGTTGGTTAGAGTAACATGGAAGAAGAGGTGATGGTGAGAGTAGCATGGAAGGAGAGGTCTTGGTGAGAGTAGCATAGAAGGAGAGGTACTTGCGAGAGTAGCATAGAAGAAGAGGTGCTGGTGAGAGTAGCATGGAAGGAGAGGTGCTGGTGAGAGTAGCATGGAAGGAGAGGTGCTGGTGAGAGTAGCATCTAAGGAGAGGTGTTTGTGAGAGTAGCATGGAAGGAGAGGTGCTGGTGAGAGTAGCATAAAAGGAGAGGTGTTGGTGAGAGTAGCATCTAAGGAGAGGTGTTTGTGAGAGTAGCATCTAAGGAGAGGTGTTTGTGAGAGTAGCATGGAAGGAGAGGTGCTGGTGAGAGTAGCAGGGAAGGAGAAGTGCTAGTAAGAGTAGCATGGAAGGAGAGGTGTTGGTAAGAGTAGCATAAAAGGAGAGGTGTTGGTGAGAGTAGCATCTAAGGAGAGGTGTTTGTGAGAGTAGCATGGAAGGAGAGGTGCTGGTGAGAGTAGCATGGAAAGAGAGATGTTGGTGATCGTAGCATGAAAGGAGAGGTGCTAGTGAGAGTAGCATGGAAGGAGAGGTGCTGGTGACAGTAGCATGGAAGGAGAGGTGTTGGTGAGAGTAGCATCTAAGGAGAGGTGTTTGTGAGAGTAGCATGGAAGGAGAGGTGCTGGTGAGAGTAGCCTGGAAAGAGAGGTGCTGGTGAGAGTAGCATGGATGGAGAGGTGCTGGAGAGAGTAGCATGGAAGGAGAGGTGCTGGTGAGAGTAACATGGAAGGAGAGGTGTTGGTGAGAGTAGCATGGAAGGAGAGGTGCTGGTGAGAGTAACATGGGAGGAGAGGTGCTGGTGAGAGTATCATGGAAGGAGATGTGTTGGTGAGAGTATCATGGAAGGAGAAGTGTTGGTGAGAGCAGCATGGAAGGAGAGGTGCTAGTGAGAGAAGCACGGAAGGAGAGGTGTTGGTGAGAGTAGCATGGAAGGAGAGGTGATGGTAAGAGTCGCATGGAAGGAGAGGTGTTGGTGAGAGTAGCATTGAAGGAGAGGTGCTGGTGAGAGTAACATAGAAGGAGAGGTGTTGGTGAGAGTAACATGGAAACAGAGGTGTTGGTGAGAGTAGCAAGGAAGGAGAGGTGTTGGTGAGATTAGCATGGAAGGAGAGGTGTTGGTGAGAGTAGCATTGAAGGAGAGATGCTGGTGAGAGAAGCATGGATGGAGAGGTGCTGGTGAGAGTAACATCGAAGGAAAAGTGTTGGTGAGAGTAACATGGAAGGAGAGGTTTTGGTGAGAGTTGCATGAAAGGAGAGGTACTGGTGAGAGTAGCATGGAAGGAGAGGTGCTGGTGAGAGTAGCATGGAAGGAGAGGTGTTGGTGAGAGTAGCAACTAAGGAGAGGTGACAGTGAGAGTAGCATGGAAGGAGAGGTGTTGGAGAGTAACATGGAAGGAGAGGTGCTGGTGATACTAACATGGAAGCAGCGATGCTGGTGAGAGTAGCAACTAAGGAGAGGTGACAGTGAGAGTAGCATGGAAGGAGAGGTGTTGGTGAGAGTAGCAACTAAGGAGAGGTGACAGTGAGAGTAGCATGGAAGGAGAGGTGTTGGAGAGTAACATGGAAGGAGAGGTGCTGGTGATACTAACATGGAAGGAGAGATGCTGGTGAGAGTAGCATGGAAGAAGATGTGCTGGTGAGAGTAGCATGGAAGGAGAGGTGCTGGCGAGAGTAGCATGGAAAGAGAGATGTTGGTGAGTGTAGCATGGAAGGAGAGGTGTTAGTGAGAGTAGCAAGGAAGGAGAGGTGCTGGCGAGAGTAGCATTGATGGAGAGATGTTGGTGAGAGTAGCATGGAAGGAGAGGTGCTGGTGAGAGAAGCATGGAAGGAGAGGTGCTGGTGAGAGTAGCATGGAAGGAGAAATATTGGTGAGAGTAGCATGGAAGGAGAGGTGCTGGTGAGAGTAGCATGGAAGGAGAGGTGTTAGTGAGAGTAGCATGGAAAGAGAGATGCTGGTGAGATTAGCATGGAAGGAGAGGTGCTGGTGAGAGTAGCGTGGAAAAAGAGGTACTGGTGAGAGTTGTATGGAAGGAGAGGTGCTGGTGATAGTAGCATGGAAGGAGAGGTACTGGTGAGAGTAACACCTAAAGAGAGGTGCTGGTGAGAGTAGCATGGAAGGAGAGGTGTTGGTGAGTGTAACATGGAAGGAGAGGTGCTGGTGAGAGTAGCATCTAAGGAGAGCTGTTGGTGAGAGTAGCATGGAAGGAGAGGTTCTGGTGAGAGTAGCATGGAAGGAGAGGTGTTAGTGAGAGTAACATGGAAGGAGAGGTGTTGGTTAGAGTAACATGGAAGAAGAGGTGATGGTGAGAGTAGCATGGAAGGAGAGGTCTTGGTGAGAGTAGCATAGAAGGAGAAGTACTTGCGAGAGTAGCATAGAAGAAGAGGTGCTGGTGAGAGTAGCATGGAAGGAGAGGTGCTGGTGAGAGTAGCATGGAAGGAGAGGTGCTGGTGAGAGTAGCATCTAAGGAGAGGTGTTTGTGAGAGTAGCATGGAAGGAGAGGTGCTGGTGAGAGTAGCATAAAAGGAGAGGTGTTGGTGAGAGTAGCATCTAAGGAGAGGTGTTTGTGAGAGTAGCATCTAAGGAGAGGTGTTTGTGAGAGTAGCATGGAAGGAGAGGTGCTGGTGAGAGTAGCATGGAAGGAGAAGTGCTAGTAAGAGTAGCATGGAAGGAGAGGTGTTGGTAAGAGTAGCATAAAAGGAGAGGTGTTGGTGAGAGTAGCGTCTAAGGAGAGGTGTTTGTGAGAGTAGCATGGAAGGAGAGGTGCTGGTGAGAGTAGCATGGAAAGAGAGATGTTGGTGATCGTAGCATGAAAGGAGAGGTGCTAGTGAGAGTAGCATGGAAGGAGAAATATTGGTGAGAGTAGCATGGAAGGAGAGGTGCTGGTGAGAGTAGCATGGAAGGAGAGGTGTTAGTGAGAGTTGCATGGAAAGAGAGATGCTGGTGAGATTAGCATGGAAGGAGAGGTGCTGGTGAGAGTAGCGTGGAAAAAGAGGTACTGGTGAGAGTAGTATGGAAGGAGAGGTGCTGGTGATAGTAGCATGGAAGGAGAGGTACTGGTGAGAGTAACACCTAAAGAGAGGTGCTGGTGAGAGTAGCATGGAAGGAGAGGTGTTGGTGAGTGTAACATGGAAGGAGAGGTGCTGGTGAGAGTAGCATCTAAGGAGAGCTGTTGGTGAGAGTAGCATGGAAGGAGAGGTTCTGGTGAGAGTAGCATGGAAGGAGAGGTGTTAGTGAGAGTAACATGGAAGGAGAGGTGTTGGTTAGAGTAACATGGAAGAAGAGGTGATGGTGAGAGTAGCATGGAAGGAGAGGTCTTGGTGAGAGTAGCATAGAAGGAGAGGTACTTGCGAGAGTAGCATAGAAGAAGAGGTGCTGGTGAGAGTAGCATGGAAGGAGAGGTGCTGGTGAGAGTAGCATGGAAGGAGAGGTGCTGGTGAGAGTAGCATCTAAGGAGAGGTGTTTGTGAGAGTAGCATGGAAGGAGAGGTGCTGGTGAGAGTAGCATAAAAGGAGAGGTGTTGGTGAGAGTAGCATCTAAGGAGAGGTGTTTGTGAGAGTAGCATCTAAGGAGAGGTGTTTGTGAGAGTAGCATGGAAGGAGAGGTGCTGGTGAGAGCAGCATGGAAGGAGAAGTGCTAGTAAGAGTAGCATGGAAGGAGAGGTGTTGGTAAGAGTAGCATAAAAGGAGAGGTGTTGGTGAGAGTAGCATCTAAGGAGAGGTGTTTGTGAGAGTAGCATGGAAGGAGAGGTGCTGGTGAGAGTAGCATGGAAAGAGAGATGTTGGTGATCGTAGCATGAAAGGAGAGGTGCTAGTGAGAGTAGCATGGAAGGAGAGGTGCTGGTGAGAGTAGCATGGAAGGAGAGGTGTTGGTGAGAGTAGCATCTAAGGAGAGGTGTTTGTGAGAGTAGCATGGAAGGAGAGGTGCTGGTGAGAGTAGCATGGAAAGAGAGATGTTGGTGATCGTAGCATGAAAGGAGAGGTGCTAGTGAGAGTAGCATGGAAGGAGAGGTGCTGGTGAGAGTAGCATAGAAGGAGAGGTGCCTGCGAGAGTAGCATGGAAGGAGAGGTGCTGGTGAGAGAAGCATGGAAGGAGAGGTGCTTGTAAGAGTAGCATGGAAGGAGAGGTGCTGGTGAGAGTAGCATGGAAGGAGAGGTGTTGGTGATAGTAGCATGAAAGGAGAGGCGATAATAGAGTAGCATGGAATGAGAGGTGCTGGTGATACTAACATGGAAGGAGAGATGCTGGTGAGAGTAGCATGGAAGAAGATGTGCTGGTGAGAGTAGCATGGAAGGAGAGGTGCTGGCGAGAGTAGCATGGAAAGAGAGATGTTGGTGAGTGTAGCATGGAAGGAGAGGTGTTAGTGAGAGTAGCAAGGAAGGAGAGGTGCTGGCGAGAGTAGCATTGATGGAGAGATGTTGGTGAGAGTAGCATGGAAGGAGAGGTGCTGGTGAGAGAAGCATGGAAGGAGAGGTGCTGGTGGAAGTAGCATAGAAGGAAAGGTGCTTGCGAGAGTAGCATGGAAGGAGAGGTGCTGGTGAGAGTAGCATGGAAGGAGAGGTGCTGGTGAGAGTAGCATGGAAGGAGAAATATTGGTGAGAGTAGCATGGAAGGAGAGGTGCTGGTGAGAGTAGCATGGAAGGAGAGGTGTTAGTGAGAGTAGCATGGAAAGAGAGATGCTGGTGAGATTAGCATGGAAGGAGAGGTGCTGGTGAGAGTAGCGTGGAAAAAGAGGTACTGGTGAGAGTAGTATGGAAGGAGAGGTGCTGGTGATAGTAGCATGGAAGGAGAGGTACTGGTGAGAGTAACACCTAAAGAGAGGTGCTGGTGAGAGTAGCATGGAAGGAGAGGTGTTGGTGAGTGTAACATGGAAGGAGAGGTGCTGGTGAGAGTAGCATCTAAGGAGAGCTGTTGGTGAGAGTAGCATGGAAGGAGAGGTTCTGGTGAGAGTAGCATGGAAGGAGAGGTGTTAGTGAGAGTAACATGGAAGGAGAGGTGTTGGTTAGAGTAACATGGAAGAAGAGGTGATGGTGAGAGTAGCATGGAAGGAGAGGTCTTGGTGAGAGTAGCATAGAAGGAGAGGTACTTGCGAGAGTAGCATAGAAGAAGAGGTGCTGGTGAGAGTAGCATGGAAGGAGAGGTGCTGGTGAGAGTAGCATGGAAGGAGAGGTGCTGGTGAGAGTAGCATCTAAGGAGAGGTGTTTGTGAGAGTAGCATGGAAGGAGAGGTGCTGGTGAGAGTAGCATAAAAGGAGAGGTGTTGGTGAGAGTAGCATCTAAGGAGAGGTGTTTGTGAGAGTAGCATCTAAGGAGAGGTGTTTGTGAGAGTAGCATGGAAGGAGAGGTGCTGGTGAGAGTAGCAGGGAAGGAGAAGTGCTAGTAAGAGTAGCATGGAAGGAGAGGTGTTGGTAAGAGTAGCATAAAAGGAGAGGTGTTGGTGAGAGTAGCATCTAAGGAGAGGTGTTTGTGAGAGTAGCATGGAAGGAGAGGTGCTGGTGAGAGTAGCATGGAAAGAGAGATGTTGGTGATCGTAGCATGAAAGGAGAGGTGCTAGTGAGAGTAGCATGGAAGGAGAGGTGCTGGTGACAGTAGCATGGAAGGAGAGGTGTTGGTGAGAGTAGCATCTAAGGAGAGGTGTTTGTGAGAGTAGCATGGAAGGAGAGGTGCTGGTGAGAGTAGCCTGGAAAGAGAGGTGCTGGTGAGAGTAGCATGGATGGAGAGGTGCTGGAGAGAGTAGCATGGAAGGAGAGGTGCTGGTGAGAGTAACATGGAAGGAGAGGTGTTGGTGAGAGTAGCATGGAAGGAGAGGTGCTGGTGAGAGTAACATGGGAGGAGAGGTGCTGGTGAGAGTATCATGGAAGGAGATGTGTTGGTGAGAGTAGCATGGAAGGAGAAGTGTTGGTGAGAGCAGCATGGAAGGAGAGGTGCTAGTGAGAGAAGCACGGAAGGAGAGGTGTTGGTGAGAGTAGCATGGAAGGAGAGGTGATGGTAAGAGTCGCATGGAAGGAGAGGTGTTGGTGAGAGTAGCATTGAAGGAGAGGTGCTGGTGAGAGTAACATAGAAGGAGAGGTGTTGGTGAGAGTAACATGGAAACAGAGGTGTTGGTGAGAGTAGCAAGGAAGGAGAGGTGTTGGTGAGAGTAGCATGGAAGGAGAGGTGTTGGTGAGAGTAGCATTGAAGGAGAGATGCTGGTGAGAGTAGCATGGATGGAGAGGTGCTGGTGAGAGTAGCATCGAAGGAAAAGTGTTGGTGAGAGTAACATGGAAGGAGAGGTTTTGGTGAGAGTTGCATGAAAGGAGAGGTACTGGTGAGAGTAGCATGGAAGGAGAGGTGCTGGTGAGAGTAGCATGGAAGGAGAGGTGCTGGTGAGAGTAGAACCTAAGGAGAGGTGATGGTGAGAGTAGCATGGAAGGAGAGGTGTTGGTGAGAGTAGCAACTAAGGAGAGGTGACAGTGAGAGTAGCATGGAAGGAGAGGTGTTGGAGAGTAACATGGAAGGAGAGGTGCTGGTGATACTAACATGGAAGGAGAGATGCTGGTGAGAGTAGCATGGAAGGAGAGGTGCTGGCGAGAGTAGCATGGAAAGAGAGATGTTGGTGAGTGTAGCATGGAAGGAGAGGTGTTAGTGAGAGTAGCAAGGAAGGAGAGGTGCTGGCGAGAGTAGCATTGATGGAGAGATGTTGGTGAGAGTAGCATGGAAGGAGAGGTGCTGGTGAGAGAAGCATGGAAGGAGAGGTGCTGGTGGAAGTAGCATAGAAGGAAAGGTGCTTGCGAGAGTAGCATGGAAGGAGAGGTGCTGGTGAGAGTAGCATGGAAGGAGAGGTGCTGGTGAGAGTAGCATGGAAGGAGAAATATTGGTGAGAGTAGCATGGAAGGAGAGGTGCTGGTGAGAGTAGCATGGAAGGAGAGGTGTTAGTGAGAGTAGCATGGAAAGAGAGATGCTGGTGAGATTAGCATGGAAGGAGAGGTGCTGGTGAGAGTAGCGTGGAAAAAGAGGTACTGGTGAGAGTTGTATGGAAGGAGAGGTGCTGGTGATAGTAGCATGGAAGGAGAGGTACTGGTGAGAGTAACACCTAAAGAGAGGTGCTGGTGAGAGTAGCATGGAAGGAGAGGTGTTGGTGAGTGTAACATGGAAGGAGAGGTGCTGGTGAGAGTAGCATCTAAGGAGAGCTGTTGGTGAGAGTAGCATGGAAGGAGAGGTTCTGGTGAGAGTAGCATGGAAGGAGAGGTGTTAGTGAGAGTAACATGGAAGGAGAGGTGTTGGTTAGAGTAACATGGAAGAAGAGGTGATGATGAGAGTAGCATGGAAGGAGAGGTCTTGGTGAGAGTAGCATAGAAGGAGAGGTACTTGCGAGAGTAGCATAGAAGAAGAGGTGCTGGTGAGAGTAGCATGGAAGGAGAGGTGCTGGTGAGAGTAGCATGAAAGGAGAGGTGCTGGTGAGAGTAGCATCTAAGGAGAGGTGTTTGTGAGAGTAGCATGGAAGGAGAGGTGCTGGTGAGAGTAGCATAAAAGGAGAGGTGTTGGTGAGAGTAGCATCTAAGGAGAGGTGTTTGTGAGAGTAGCATCTAAGGAGAGGTGTTTGTGAGAGTAGCATGGAAGGAGAGGTGCTGGTGAGAGTAGCATGGAAGGAGAAGTGCTAGTAAGAGTAGCATGGAAGGAGAGGTGTTGGTAAGAGTAGCATAAAAGGAGAGGTGTTGGTGAGAGTAGCGTCTAAGGAGAGGTGTTTGTGAGAGTAGCATGGAAGGAGAGGTGCTGGTGAGAGTAGCATGGAAAGAGAGATGTTGGTGATCGTAGCATGAAAGGAGAGGTGCTAGTGAGAGTAGCATGGAAGGAGAAATATTGGTGAGAGTAGCATGGAAGGAGAGGTGCTGGTGAGAGTAGCATGGAAGGAGAGGTGTTAGTGAGAGTTGCATGGAAAGAGAGATGCTGGTGAGATTAGCATGGAAGGAGAGGTGCTGGTGAGAGTAGCGTGGAAAAAGAGGTACTGGTGAGAGTAGTATGGAAGGAGAGGTGCTGGTGATAGTAGCATGGAAGGAGAGGTACTGGTGAGAGTAACACCAAAAGAGAGGTGCTGGTGAGAGTAGCATGGAAGGAGAGGTGTTGGTGAGTGTAACATGGAAGGAGAGGTGCTGGTGAGAGTAGCATCTAAGGAGAGCTGTTGGTGAGAGTAGCATGGAAGGAGAGGTTCTGGTGAGAGTAGCATGGAAGGAGAGGTGTTAGTGAGAGTAACATGGAAGGAGAGGTGTTGGTTAGAGTAACATGGAAGAAGAGGTGATGGTGAGAGTAGCATGGAAGGAGAGGTCTTGGTGAGAGTAGCATAGAAGGAGAGGTACTTGCGAGAGTAGCATAGAAGAAGAGGTGCTGGTGAGAGTAGCATGGAAGGAGAGGTGCTGGTGAGAGTAGCATGGAAGGAGAGGTGCTGGTGAGAGTAGCATCTAAGGAGAGGTGTTTGTGAGAGTAGCATGGAAGGAGAGGTGCTGGTGAGAGTAGCATCTAAGGAGAGGTGTTTGTGAGAGTAGCATCTAAGGAGAGGTGTTTGTGAGAGTAGCATGGAAGGAGAGGTGCTGGTGAGAGCAGCATGGAAGGAGAAGTGCTAGTAAGAGTAGCATGGAAGGAGAGGTGTTGGTAAGAGTAGCATAAAAGGAGAGGTGTTGGTGAGAGAAGCATCTAAGGAGAGGTGTTTGTGAGAGTAGCATGGAAGGAGAGGTGCTGGTGAGAGTAGCATGGAAAGAGAGATGTTGGTGATCGTAGCATGAAAGGAGAGGTGCTAGTGAGAGTAGCATGGAAGGAGAGGTGCTGGTGAGAGTAGCATGGAAGGAGAGGTGTTGGTGAGAGTAGCATCTAAGGAGAGGTGTTTGTGAGAGTAGCATGGAAGGAGAGGTGCTGGTGAGAGTAGCATGGAAAGAGAGATGTTGGTGATCGTAGCATGAAAGGAGAGGTGCTAGTGAGAGTAGCATGGAAGGAGAGGTGCTGGTGAGAGTAGCATAGAAGGAGAGGTGCCTGCGAGAGTAGCATGGAAGGAGAGGTGCTGGTGAGAGAAGCATGGAAGGAGAGGTGCTTGTAAGAGTAGCATGGAAGGAGAGGTGCTGGTGAGAGTAGCATGGAAGGAGAGGTGTTGGTGATAGTAGCATGAAAGGAGAGGCGATAATAGAGTAGCATGGAATGAGAGGTGCTGATGAGAGTAGCATGAAAGGAGAGGTGTTTGTGAGAGTAGCATGGAAGGAGAGGTGCTGGTGAGAGTAGCATGGAAAGAGAGATGTTGGTGATAGTAGCATGGAAAGAGAGGTGCTGGTGAGAGTAGCATGGAAGGAGAGGTGCTGGTGAGAGTAGCATGGAAGGAGAGGTGTTTGTGAGAGTAGCATGGAAGGAGAGGTGCTGGTGAGAGTAGCATGGAAAGAGAGATGTTGGTGATAGTAGCATGGAAAGAGAGGTGCTGGTGAGAGTAGCATGGAAGGAGAGGTGCTGGTGAGAGTAGCATGGAAGGAGAGGTGTTTGTGAGAGTAGCATGGAAGGAGAGGTGCTGGTGAGAGTAGCATGGAAAGAGAGATGTTGGTGATAGTAGCATCGAAAGAGAGGTGCTGGTGAGAGTAGCATGGAAGGAGAGGTGCTGGTGAGAGTAGCATGGAAGGAGAGGTGCTGGTGAGAGTAGCTTGGAAGGAGAGGTGCTGGTGAGAGTAACATGGAAGGAGAGGTGTCGGTGAGAGTAGCATTGAAGGAGAGGTGCTGGTGAGAGTAGCATAGAAGGAGAGGTGCCTGCGTGAGTAGCATGGAAGGAGAGGTGCTGGTGAGAGTAGCATGGAAGGAGAGGTGCTGGTAAGAGTAGCATGGTAGGAGAGGTGCTGGTGAGAGTAGCATGGAAAGAGAGATGTTGGTGATAGTAGCATGGAAAGAGAGGTGCTGGTGAGAGTAGCATGGAATTAGAAGTGCTGGTGAGAGTAGCATGGAAGGAGAGGTGCTGGTGAGAGTAGCTTGGAAGGAGAGGTGCTGGTGAGAGTAACATGGAAGGAGAGGTGTCGGTGAGAGTAACATTGAAGGAGAGGTGCTGGTAAGAGTAGCATGGTAGGAGAGGTGCTGGTGAGAGTAGCATGAAAAGAGAAATGTTGGTTAGAGTAGACAGGAAGGAGAGGTGTTGGTTAGAGTAGCATGGACAGAGAGATGTTGGTGAGAGTAGCATGGAGGGAGAGGTGCTGGTGAGAGTAGCATGGAAGGAGAGGTGTTGGTGAGAGTAGCATGGAAGGAGAGGTGCTGGTGAGAGTAGCAAGGAAGGACAGGTGTTGGTAAGAGTAGCATGGAAAGAGAGATGTTGGTGAGAGTAGCATGGAAGGAGAGGTGCTGGTGAGAATAACATGGAATGAGAGGTTCTGGTGAGAGTAGCATGGAAGGAGAGGTGCTGGTGAGAGTAGCATGGAAGGAGAGGTGCTGGTGAGAGTAGCATGGAAGGAGAGGTGCTGGTGAGAATAACATGGAATGAGAGGTTCTGGTGAGAGTAGCATGGAAGGAGAGGTGCTGGTGAGAGTAGCATGGAAGGAGAGGTGCTAGTGAGAGTAGCACCTAAGGAGAGGTGATGATGAGAGTAGCATGGAAGGAGAGGTGTTGGTGAGAGTAGCATGGAAGTAGAGGTGCTGGTGAGAGATGCATGGAAGGGGAGATGCTGGTGAGAGTAGTACGGAAGGAGAGGTGCTGATGAGAGTAGCACCTACTGAGAGGTGACAGTGAGAGTAGCATGGAAGGAGAGGTGCTGGTGATACTAACATGGAAGGAGAGATGCTGGTGAGAGTAGCATGGAAGAAGAGGTGCTTGTGAGAGTAGCATGGGAGGAGAGGTGCTGGCGAGAGTAGCATGGAAAGAGAGATGTTGGTGAGTGTAGCATGGAAGGAGAGGTGTTGGTAAGAGTAGCATAAAAGGAGAGGTGTTGGTGAGAGTAGTATGGTAGGAGAGATGTTGGTGAGTGTAGCATGAAAGGAGAGATGCTGGGGAGAGTAGCATGGAAGGAGAGGTGCTGATAGAGTAGCATGAAAGGAGAGGTGCTGATGAGAGTAGCATGAAAGGAAAGGTGTTTGTGAGAGTAGCATGGAAGGAGAGGTGCTGGTGAGAGTAGTATGGAAAGAGAGATGTTGGTGATAGTAGCATGGAAGGAGAGGTGCTGGTGAGAGTAGCATGGAAGGAGAGGTGCTGGTGAGAGTAGCATGGAAGGAGAGGTGCTGGTGAGTGTAGCTTGGAAGGAGAGGTGCTGGTGAGAGTAACATGGAAGGAGAGGTGTCGGTGAGAGTAGCATGGAAGGAGAGGTGCTGGTGAGAGTAGCAAGGAAGGACAGGTGTTGGTAAGAGTAGCATGGAAAGAGAGATGTTGGTGAGAGTAGCATGGAAAGAGAGGAGCTGGTGAGAGTAGCATGGAAGGAGAGGTGTTGGTGAGAGTAGCAAGGAAAGAGAAGTGCTGGTGAGAGAAGCATGGAAGGAGAGGTGTTAGTGAGAGTAGCAAGGAAGGACAGGTGCGAGCGAGAGTAGCATGGAAGGAGAAATGTTGGTGACAGTAGCATGGAAAGAGAAGTGCTGGTGAGAGTATCATCTAAGGAGAGCTGATAGTGAATGTAACATAGAAGGAGAGGTGTCGGTGAGAATAACATGGAAGGAGAGGTGATGGTGAAAGTAACATGGAAGGAGAGGTGCTGGTGAGAGTAGCATGTAAGGAGAGCTGATGGTGAAAGTAACATGGAAGGAGAGGTGCTGGTGAGAGTTGCATGGAAGGAGAGGTACTGGTGAGAGTAGCATGGAAGGAGAGGTGCTGGTGAGAGTAGCATGGAAGGAGAGGTGCTGGTGAGAATAACATGGAAGGAGAGGTTCTGGTGAGAGTAGCATGGAAGGAGAGGTGCTAGTGAGAGTAGCACCTAAGGAGAGGTGATGATGAGAGTAGCATGGAAGGAGAGGTGTTGGTGAGAGTAGCATGGAAGGAGAGGTGCTGGTGAGAGTCGCATGGAAGGGGAGATGCTGGTGAGAGTAGTACGGAAGGAGAGGTGCTGATGAGAGTAGCACCTACTGAGAGGTGACAGTGAGAGTAGCATGGAAGGAGAGGTGCTGGTGATACTAACATGGAAGGAGAGGTGCTGGTGAGAGTAGCATGTAAGGAGAGCTGATGGTGAAAGTAACATAGAAGGAGAGGTGTCGGTGAGAATAACATGGAAGGAGAGGTGCTGGTGAGAGTTGCTTGGAAGGAGAGGTGCTGGGGAGAGTAGCATGGAAGGAGAGGTGCTGGGGAGAGTAGCATGGAAGGAGAGGTGCTGGAGAGAGTAGCATGGAAGGAGAGATGTTGTTGAGAGTAGCATGGAAGAAGAAGTGCTGGTGAGAGTAGCATGGAAAGAGAGATGTTGGTGAGAGTAGCATGGAAGGAGAGGTGCTGGTGAGAGTAGCTTGGAAGGAGAGGTGCTGGTGAGAGTAACATGGAAGGAGAGGTGTCGGTGAGAGTAGCATGGAAGGAGAGGTGCTGGTGAGAGTAGCATAGAAGGAGAGGTGCCTGCGAGAGTAGCGTGGAAGGAGAGGTGCTGGTGAGAGTAGCATGGAAGGAGAGGTGCTGGTAAGAGTAGCATGGTAGTAGAGGTGCTGGTGAGAGTAGCATGGAAAGAGAGATGTTGGTGAGAGTAGAATGGAAGGAGAGGTGTTGATTAGAGTAGCATGGAAAGAGAGATGTTGGTGACAGTAGCATGGAAGGAGAGGTGGTGGTGAGAGTAGCATACCTGGTTGATACCTGGTTGATGGGGTTCTGGGAGTTCTTCTACTCCACAAGCCCGGCTCGAGGCCAGGCTTGACTTGTGAGAGTTTGGTCCACCATGCTGTTGCTTGGAGCGGCCCGCAGGCCCACATACCCACCACAGCCCGGTTGGTCCGGCACTCCTTGGAGGAATAAATCTAGTTTCCTCTTGAAAATGTCCACGGTTGTTCCGGCAATATTTCTTATGCTTGCTGGGAGGACGTTGAACAACCGCGGACCTCTGATGTTTATACAGTGTTCTCTGATTGTGCCTATGGCACCTCTGCACTTCACTGGTTCTATTCTACATTTTCTTCCATATCGTTTACTCCAGTACTTTGTTATTTTACTGTGTAGATTTGGTACTTGGCCCTCCAGTATCTTCCAGGTGTATATTATTTGATATCTCTCTCGTCTTCTTTCTAGTTAGTACATTTGGAGGGCTTTGAGACGATCCCAATAATTTAGGTGCTTTATTGCGTCTATTCGTGCCGTATATGTTCTCTGTATTCCCTCTATTTCAGCAATCTCTCCTGCTCTGAAGGGGGAAGTGAGTACTGAGCAGTACTCAAGACGGGACAACACAAGTGACTTGAAGAGTACAACCATTGTGATGGGATCCCTGGATTTGAAAGTTCTCGTAATCCATCCTATCATTTTTCTGGCTGTCGCAATATTTGCTTGGTTATGCTCCTTAAACGTTAGGTCGTCAGACATTATTATTCCCAAATCCTTTACATGCTGTTTTCCTACTATGGGTACATTTGATTGTGTTTTGTACTCTGTATTATGTTTAAGGTCCTCATTTTTACCGTACCTGAGTACCTGGAATTTATCACTGTTAAACATCATGTTATTTTCTGATGCCCAGTCGAAAACTTTATTAATATCAGCTTGAAGTTTTTCAATGTCCTCAGCAGAGGTAATTTTCATACTGATTTTTGTGTCATCTGCAAAAGATGATACGAAGCTGTGACTTGTATTTTTGTCTATATCTGATGAGAATAAGGAAAAGCAGCGGTGCAAGGACTGTACCCTGAGGTACAGAGCTTTTCACTGCACTTGGACTAGATTTTATATGGTTGACAGTTACTCGCTGAGTCCTGTTTGACAGAAAACTGAGTATCCAGCGTCCTACTTTACCGGTTATTCCCATTGACTTCATTTTGTGTGCTATCACGCCATGGTCACATTTATCGAAAGCCTTTGCGAAGTCCGTGTATATCACATCAGCATTCTGTTTCTCTTCTAATGCCTCAGTGACTTTGTCGTAGTGCTCAAGTAGCTGTGAGAGGCACGATCTTGCCGCTCGAAATCCATGTTGGCCTGGGTTGTGAAGGTCATTGGTCTCCATGAAATTGGTGACCTGACTCCTAATCACTCTCTCAAATACTTTTATGATGTGCGATGTTAGTGCAACTGGTCTATAATTTTTTGCCAATGCTTTGCTCCCTCCCTTGTGTAGAGGGGCTATGTCTGCTACTTTAAGTGCATCTGGTATCTCCCCCGTGTCCAAGCTCTTCCTCCACACTATACTGAGTGCCTGTGCTACCGGCACTTTGCATTTCTTTATAAATATTGAATTCCATGAGTCTGGACCTGGGGCCGAGTGCATGGACATGTTTTCAATTTCTTTTTAAAAATTTAGTGCGCTCGTGTTTATATCAGTTATATTTACAGGGGTTTGAATATCCCGCATAAAGAAATTGTCTGGATCTTCCACCTTCATGTTGTTTATTGGAGTGCTAAACATGTCCTCATACTGCATTTTTATGATTTCACTAATTTCTTTGTCATCCTCCGTGTATGAACATTCACTTGTACGAATAGGTCCAATACTGGCAGAGGTTTTTGCTTTTGATTTCGCATATGAGAAGAAATATTTTGGATTTTTCTTTATTTCCTGAATGGCTTTCTGTTCGAACTGCCTTTCTTCAGTTTCATATGAGTGTTTCAATTTCCGCTCGATTTCTTCAATCTCCCTATTTAAATTATTCCTTCTTTGACGGGAAATTCGTGTCTGCATAAGCAGTTCCGTTATTTTTTTCCTGCGTTTATAGTGTCGTCTGCGTTCTCTTTCTACGTTAGATCTCTTTCTGGCTTTCCTCAAAGGAACATGTTTCAGACAGACTTGATACGCTTCTGAAGTCAGTTTTTCTATTCCCTCTGTAGGACTTGTATTACTTAGAACAGTTCCCCATGGAATGTTTGTAAGTTCCCTGTTTATTATCTCCGAGTCTATCCTTTTATTATTAAAATTGAATTTACTGAATAGCCCCTCTCGCTTTATCAACGTTTTAGGTCTATTCTGAGTATTGATGGTCGTTTGCACTTCAATGAGCTTGTGATCTGAATATGTGGTATCTGATATTGTAATGTCTCTGATAATGTCTTCATTGTTCGTAAAGGAAGGAGGATGGAGCATGGAAGGAGAGGTGTTGGTGATAATAGCATGAAAGGAGAGGTGCTGATGAGAGTAGCATGAAAGGAGAGGTGTTTGTGAGAGTAGCATGGAAGGAGAGGTGCTGATGAGAGTAGCATGAAAGGAGAGGTGTTTGTGAGAGTAGCATGGAAGGAGAGGTGCTGGTGAGAGAAGCATGGAAAGAGAGATGTTGGTGATAGTAGCATGGAAGGAGAGGTGCTGGTGAGAGTAGCATGGAAGGACATGTGTTGGTAAGAGTAGCAAGGAAAGAGAGATGATGGAGAGAGTAGCATGGAAAGAGAGGAGCTGGTGAGAGTAGCATGGAAGGAGAGGTGTTGGTGAGAGTAGCATGGAAAGAGAAGTGCTGGTGAGAGTAGCATGGAAGGAGAGGTGTTAGTGAGAGTAGCAAGGAAGGAGAGGTGCTGGCGAGAGTAGCATGGAAGGAGAAATGTTGGTGACAGTAGCATGGAAGGAGAGGTGCTGGTGAGATTAGCATGGAAGGAGAGGTGTTGGTGAGAGTAGCATGGAAGGAGAGGTGTTGATGAGAGTAGCATGGAAGCAGAGGTGTTGACGAGAGTAACATGAAAGGAGAGGTGATGGTGAGAGTAGCATGGAAGAAGAGGTGCTGGTGAGAGTAGCGTGGAAAGAGAGGGGCTGGTGAGAGTAGCATGGATGGAGAGTTGCTGGTGAGAGTAACATGGAAGGGGAGGTGCTGGCGAGAGTAGCATGGAAAGAGAGGTGCTGGAGAGAGTAGCATCTAAGGAGAGGTGTTGGTGAGAGTAACATGGAAAGAGAGGTGCTGGTGAGAGTAGCATAGAAGGAGAGGTGCTGGTGAGAGTAGCATGGAAGGAGAGGTGCTGGTAAGAGTAGTATGGAAGGAGAGATGTTGATGAGAGTAGCATGGAAGGAGAGGTGTTGGTGAGAGTAACATGGAAAGAGAGGTGCTGGTGAGAGTAGCATCTAAGGAGAGCTATTGGTGAAAGTAACATGGAAGGAAAGGTGCTGGAGAGAGTAGCTTGGAAGGAGAGGTGTTGGTGAGAGTAACATGGATGGAGAGGGGCTGGTGAGAGTAGCATGGAAGGAGAGGTGTCGGTGAGAGTAGCATGGAAGGAGAGGTGTTGGTGAGAGTAACATGGAAGGAGAGGTGTTGGTGAGAGTATCGTAGAAGGTGAGGAGCTGGTGAGAGTAGCATGGAAGGAGAGGTGCTGATGAGAGTAGAATGGAAGGAGAGGTGCTGGTGAGATTAGCATGGAAGGAGAGGTGTTGGTGAGAGTAGCATGGAACGAGAGGTGCTGGAGAGAGTAGCATGGAAGGAGAGGTGCTGGTGGGAGTAACATGGAAGGAGAGGTGCTGATGAGAGTAGCATCTAAGGAGAGGTGTTGGTGAGAGTAGCATGGAAGGAGAGGTGCTGGTGAGAGTAGCATCTAAGGAGAGGTGCTGGTGAGAGTAGCACGGAAGGAGAGGTGTTGGTGAAAGTAACATGGAAGGAGAGGTGTTGGTGAGAGTAGCACGGAAGGAGAGGTGTTGGTGATAATAGCATCGAATGAGAGGTGTTGGTAGGAGTAGCATGGAAGAAGAGGTGCTGGTGAGAGTAACATGGAAGGAGAGGTGTTGGTGAAAGTAACATGGAAGGAGAGGTGCTGGTGAGAGTAGCATGGAAGGAGAGGTGTTGGTAGAAGTAGCATGGATGGAGAGGTGCTGGTGAGAGTAACATGGAAGGAGAGGTGTTGGTGAGAGTAGCATGGAAGGAGAGGTGCTGGTGAGAGTAGCATCTAAGGAGAGGTGTTGGTGAGAGTAACATGGAAGGAGAGGTGCTGGTGAGAGAAGCATCTAAGGAGAGCTGTTGGTGAAAGTAACATGGAAGGAGAGGTGTCGGTGAGAGTAGCTTGGAAGGAGAGGTGCTGGTGAGAGTAGCATGGAAAAAGAGGTGCTGGCGAGAGTAGCATGGAAGGAGAGGTTTTGGTGAGAGTATCGTATAAGGAGAGAAGCTGGTGAGAGTAGCATGGAAGGAGAAGTGCTGGTGAGAGTAGCATGGAAGGAGAGGTGTTGGTGAGAGTAAAATGGATGGAGAGGGGCTGGTGAGAGTAGCGCCTAAGGACAGGTGTTGGTGAGAGTAGCATGGAAGGAGAGGTGTTGGTGAGAGTAGCATGGAAGGAGAAGTGTTGGTGAGAGCAGCATGGAAGGAGAGGTGCTGGTAAGAGTAGGACGGAAGGAGAGGTGTTGGTGAGAGTAGCATGGAAGGAGAGGTGCTGGTGAGAGTAGTATGGAAGGAGAGGTGCTGGTGAGAGTAGCATGGAAGGAGAGGTGCTGGTGAGAGTAGCATGGAAAGAGAGGTGCTGGTAAGAGTAACATGGAAAGAGAGATGCTGGTGAGAGTAGTATGGAAGGAGAGGTGCTGGTGCGAGTAGCATGGAAGGAGAGGTGCTGGTGAGAGTAGCATGGAAGGAGAGGTGCTGGTGAGAGTAGCATGGAAGGAGAGGTGCTGGTGAGAGTAGCATGGAAGAAGAGGTGCTGGTGAGAGTAGCATGGAAGGAGAGGTGCTGGTGAGAGTAACATGAAAGGAGAGATGCTGGTGAGAGTAGTATGGAAGGAGAGGTGCTGCTGAGAGTAGCATGGATGGAGAGGTGCTGGTGAGAGTAACATGGAAGGAGAGGTGTTGGAGAGAATAGCATGGAAGGAGAGGTGTTGGTGAGAGTAGCATGGAAGGAGAGGTGTTGGTGAGAGAAGCATGCAAGGAGAGGTGCTGGTGAGAGTAGCATGGAAGGAGAGGTGTTGGTGAGAGTAGCATGGAAGGAGAGGAGCTGGTGAGAGTAGCATGGAAGGAGAGGTGCTGGTGAGAGTAGCATGGAAGGAGAGGTGTTAGTGAGAGTAGCATGGAAAGAGAAGTGCTGGTGAGAGTAGCATCTAAAGAGAGGTGATGGTGAGAGTAACATGGAAGGAGAGGTGCTGGTGAGAGTAGCATCTAAAAAGAGCTGATGGTGAAAGTAACATGGAAGGAGAGGTGCTGGTGAGAGTAGCATCTAAGGAGAGGTAATGGTGAGAGTAACATGGAAAGAGAGTGCTGGAGAGAGTAGCATCTAAGGAGAGGTGTTGGTGAGAGTAACATGGAAAGAGAGGTGCTGGTGAGAGTAGCATAGAAGGAGAGGTGCTGGTGAGAGTAGCATGGAAGGAGAGGTGCTGGTAAGAGTACTATGGAAGGAGAGATGTTGATGAGAGTAGCATGGAAGGAGAGGTGTTGGTGAGAGTAGCATGGAAGGAGAGGTGCTGGTGAGAGTAGCATAGAAGGAGAGGTGTTGGTGGTAGTAGCATGGAAGGAGAGGTGCTGGTGAGAGTAGCATGGAAGGAGAGGTGCTGGTGAGAGTAGCATTTGAAGGAGATGTGCTGGTGAGAGTAGCATGAAAGGAGAGGTGCTGGTGAGAGTAGCCTGGAAAGAGAGATGTTGATGAGAGTACCATGGAAGGAGAGGTGTTGGTGAGAGTAGCATGGAAGGAGAGGTGCTGGTGAGAGTAGCATGGAAGGAGAGGTGTTGGTGATAGTAGCATGGAAGGAGAGGTGCTGGTGAGAGTAGCATGGAAGGAGAGATACTGGTGAGAGTAGCATGGAAAGAGAGGTGTTGGTGAGAGTAGCGAGGAAGAAGAGGTGCTGGTGAGAGTAGCATGGAAGGAGAGATGTTGGTGATAGTAGCATGGAAGGAGAGGTGCTGGTGAGAGTTGCATGGAAGGAGAGGTGTTTGTGAGAGTAGCATGGAAGAAGAGGTGCTGGTGAGTGTAGCATGGAAGGAGAGGTGCTGGTGAGAGTAGCATCTAAGGAGAGGTGTTGGTGAGAGTAGCATGGAAGGAGAGGTGCTGGTGAGAGTAGCATGGAAGGAGAGGTGCTGGTGAGAGTAGCATGGAAGGAGAAGTGCTGGTAAGAGTAACATGGAAGGAGAGGTGCTGGTGAGAGTAGCGCCTAAGGAGAGGTGTTGGTGAGAGTAGCATGGAAGGAGAGGTGTTAGTGAGAGTAGCATGGAAGGAGAGGTGCTGGTGAGAGTAGCATGGAAGGAAAGGGGCTGGTAAGAGTAGTTTGGAAGGAGAGATGTTGATGAGAGTAGCATGGAAGGAGAAGTGTTGGTGAGAGTAGCATGGAAGGAGAGGTGCTGGTGAGAGTAGCATGGAAGGAGAGGTGCTGGTGAGAGTAGCATGGAAGGAGAGGTGTTGGTGATAGTAGCATGGAAGGAGAGGTGCTGGTGAGAGTAGCATGAAAGGAGAGATACTGGTGAGAGTAGCATGGAAAGAGAGGTGTTGGTGAGAGTAGCATGGAAGAAGAGGTGCTGGTGAGAGTAGCATGGAAGGAGAGGTGTTGGTGAGAGTAGCATGGAAGGAAAGGTGCTGGTAAGAGTAGTTTGGAAGGAGAGATGTTGATGAGAGTAGCATGGAAGGAGAAGTGTTGGTAAGAGTAGCATGGAAGGAGAGGTGCTGGTGAGAGAAGCATGGAAGGAGAGGTGCTGGTGAGAGTAGCATGGAAGGAGAGGTGTTGGTGATAGTAGCATGGAAGGAGAGGTGCTGGTGAGAGTAGCATGAAAGGAGAGATACTGGTGAGAGTAGCATGGAAAGAGAGGTGTTGGTGAGAGTAGCATGGAAGAAGAGGTGCTGGTGAGAGTAGCATGGAAGGAGAGGTGTTGGTGATAGTAGCATGGAAGGAGAGGTGCTGGTGAGAGTTGCATGGAAGGAGAGGTGTTTGTGAGAGTAGCACCTAAGGAGAGGTGTTGGTGAGACTTGCATGGAAGGAGAGGTGCTGGTGAGAGTTGCATGGAAGGTGAGGTGTTGGTGAGAGTATAGTGGAAGTAGAGGAGCTGGTGAGAGTAGCATGGAAGGAGAGGTGCTGGCGAGCGTAACATGGAAGGAGAGGTGCTAGTGAGAGTAGCATCTAAGGAGAGATGTTTGTGAAAGTAACATGGAAGGAGAGGTGTCGGTGAGAGTAGCATGGAAGGAGAGGTGCTGGTGAGAGTAGCATGGATAGAGAGATGTTGGTGAGAGTAGCATTGAAGGAGAGGTGCTGGTGAGAGTAGCATGGATAGAGAGATGTTGGTGAGAGTAGCATGGAAGGAGAGGTGTTGGTTAGAGTAGCATGGAAAGAGAGATGTTGGTGAGAGTAGCATGGAAGGAGATTTGCTAGTGAGAGTAGCATGGAAGGAGAGGTGTTGGTGATAGTAGCATGAAAGGAAAGGTGCTGGTGAGAGTAGCATGGAAGGAGAGGTGTTTGTGAGAGTAGCATGGACGGAGAGGTGCTGTTGATAGCAGCATGGAAGGAGAGGTGCTGGTGAGAGTAGCACCTAAAGAGAGGTGTTGGTGAGACTAGCATGGAAGGAGAGGTGTTGCTGAGAGTAACATGGAAGGAGAGGTGTTGCTGAGAGTAACATGGAAGGAGAGGTGTTGGTGAAAGTAGCATGGAAAAAGATGGGTTGTTAAGAGTAGCATGGAAGGAGAGGTGCTGGTGAGAGTAGCACCTAAGTAGAGGTGTTAGTGATACTAGCATGGAAGGAGGGGTGCTGCTGAGAGTAGCACCTAAGCAGAGGTGTTAGTGAGAGTAGCCTGGAAGGAGAGGTGTTGGGAAGAATATTATGGAAGGAGAGGTGTTGGTGAGAGTAGCACGGAAGGAGAGGTGCTGGTGAGAGTAGCATGGAAGGAGAAGTGCTGGTAAGAGTAACATGGAAGGAGAGGTGCTAGTGAGAGTAGCATCTAAGGAGAGATGTTTGTGAAAGTAACATGGAAGGAGAGGTGTCGGTGAGAGTAGCATGGAAGGAGAGGTGCTGGTGAGAGTAGCATGGATAGAGAGATGTTGGTGAGAGTAGCATTGAAGGAGAGGTGCTGGTGAGAGTAGCATGGATAGAGAGATGTTGGTGAGAGTAGCATGGAAGGAGAGGTGTTGGTTAGAGTAGCATGGAAAGAGAGATGTTGGTGAGAGTAGCATGGAAGGAGATTTGCTGGTGAGAGTAGCATGGAAGGAGAGGTGTTGGTGATAGTAGCATGAAAGGAAAGGTGCTGGTGAGAGTAGCATGGAAGGAGAGGTGTTTGTGAGAGTAGCATGGACGGAGAGGTGCTGTTGATAGCAGCATGGAAGGAGAGGTGCTGGTGAGAGTAGCACCTAAAGAGAGGTGTTGGTGAGACTAGCATGGAAGGAGAGGTGTTGCTGAGAGTAACATGGAAGGAGAGGTGTTGCTGAGAGTAACATGGAAGGAGAGGTGTTGGTGAAAGTAGCATGGAAAAAGATGGGTTGTTAAGAGTAGCATGGAAGGAGAGGTGCTGGTGAGAGTAGCACCTAAGTAGAGGTGTTAGTGATACTAGCATGGAAGGAGGGTTGCTGCTGAGAGTAGCACCTAAGCAGAGGTGTTAGTGAGAGTAGCCTGGAAGGAGAGGTGTTGGTAAGAATATTATGGAAGGAGAGGTGTTGGTGAGAGTAGCATGGAAGGAGAGGTGCTGGTGAGAGTAGCATGGAAGGAGAGGTGCTGGTGAGAGTAACATGGAAGGAGAGGTGTTGGTGAGAGTAACATGGAAGCAGAGGTGCTGGTGAGAGTAGCGCCTAAGGAGAGGTGTTGGTGAGAGTAGCATGGAAGGAGAGGTGCTGGTGAGAGTAGCCTGGAAAGACAGATGTTGATGAGAGTAGCATGGAAGGAGAGGTGTTGGAGAGAGTAGCATGGAAAGAGAGATGTTGGTGATAGTAGCATGGAAGGACATGTGTTAGTAAGAGTAGCATGGAAAGAGAGATGATGGAGAGAGTAGCATGGAAAGAGAGGAGCTGGTGAGAGTAGCATGGAAGGAGAGGTGTTGGTGAGAGTAGCATGGAAAGAGAAGTGCTGGTGAGAGTAGCATGGAAGGAGTGGTGTTAGTGAGAGTATCAAGGAAGGAGAGGTGCTGGCGAGAGTAGCATGGAAGGAGAGGTGCTGGTGAGATTAGCATGGAAGGAGAGATGTTGGTGAGAGTAGCATGGAAGGAGTGGTGTTAGTGAGAGTAGCAAGGAAGGAGAGGTGCTGGCGAGAGTAGCATGGAAGGAGAGGTGCTGGTGAGATTAGCATGGAAGGAGAGATGTTGGTGAGAGTAGCATGGAAGGAGAGGTGTTGATGAGAGTAGCATGGAAGCAGAGGTGTTGACGAGAGTAACATGAAAGGAGAGGTGATGGTGAGAGTAGCATGGAAGAAGAGGTGCTGGTGAGAGTAGCGTGGAAAGAGAGGGGCTGGTGAGAGTAGCATGGATGGAGAGTTGCTGGTGAGAGTAGCATGGAAGGGGAGGTGCTGGCGAGAGTAGCATGGAAAGAGAGGTGTTGGTGAGAGTAACATGGAAAGAGAGGTGCTGTTGAGAGTAGCATCTAAGGAGAGCTGTTGGTGAAAGTAACATGGAAGGAGAGGTGCTGGAGAGAGTAGCTTGGAAGGAGAGGTGTTGGTGAGAGTATCATGGATGGAGAGGGGGCTGGTGAGAATAGCATGGAGGGAGAGGTGTCGGTGAGAGTAGCATGGAAGGAGAGGTGTTGGTGAGAGTAACATGGAAGGAGAGGTGTTGGTGAGAGTATCGTAGAAGGAGAGGAGCTGGTGAGAGTAGCATGGAAGGAGAGGTGCTGATGAGAGTAGAATAGAAGGAGAGGTGCTGGTGAGAGTAGCATGGAAGGAGAGGTGCTGGTGAGAGTAGCATGGAAGGAGAGGTGCTGGTGAGAGTAACATGGAAGGAGAGGTGCTGATGAGAGTAGCATCTAAGGAGAGGTGTTGGTGAGAGTAGCATGGAAGGAGAGGTGCTGGTGGGAGTAACATGGAAGGACAGGAGCTGGTGAGAGTAGCATGGAAGGAGAGGTGTTGATGAGAGTAGCATGGAAAGAGAAGTGCTGGTGAGAGTAGCATGGAAGGAGAGGTGTTAGTGAGAGTAGCAAGGAAGGAGAGGTGCTGGCGAGAGTAGCATGGAAGGAGAAATGTTGGTGACAGTAGCATGGAAGGAGAGGTGCTGGTGAGATTAGCATGGAAGGAGAGGTGTTGGTGGGAGTAGCATGGAAGGAGAGGTGTTGATGAGAGTAGCATGGAAGCAGAGGTGTTGACGAGAGTAACATGAAAGGAGAGGTGATGGTGAGAGTAGCATGGAAGAAGAGGTGCTGGTGAGAGTAGCGTGGAAAGAGAGGGGCTGGTGAGAGTAGCATGGATGGAGAGTTGCTGGTGAGAGTAACATGGAAGGGGAGGTGCTGGCGAGAGTAGCATGGAAAGAGAGGTGCTGGAGAGAGTAGCATCTAAGGAGAGGTGTTGGTGAGAGTAACATGGAAAGAGAGGTGCTGGTGAGAGTAGCATAGAAGGAGAGGTGCTGGTGAGAGTAGCATGGAAGGAGAGGTGCTGGTAGAGTAGTATGGAAGGAGAGATGTTGATGAGAGTAGCATGGAAGGAGAGGTGTTGGTGAGAGTAACATGGAAAGAGAGGTGCTGGTGAGAGTAGCATCTAAGGAGAGCTGTTGGTGAAAGTAACATGGAAGGAAAGGTGCTGGAGAGAGTAGCTTGGAAGGAGAGGTGTTGGTGAGAGTAACATGGATGGAGAGGGGCTGGTGAGAGTAGCATGGAAGGAGAGGTGTCGGTGAGAGTAGCATGGAAGGAGAGGTGTTGGTGAGAGTAACATGGAAGGAGAGGTGTTGGTGAGAGTATCGTAGAAGGAGAGGAGCTGGTGAGAGTAGCATGGAAGGAGAGGTGCTGATGAGAGTAGAATGGAAGGAGAGGTGCTGGTGAGATTAGCATGGAAGGAGAGGTGTTGGTGAGAGTAGCATGGAACGAGAGGTGCTGGAGAGAGTAGCATGGAAGGAGAGGTGCTGGTGAGAGTAACATGGAAGGAGAGGTGCTGATGAGAGTAGCATCTAAGGAGAGGTGTTGGTGAGAGTAGCATGGAAGGAGAGGTGCTGGTGAGAGTAACATGGAAGGACAGGTGCTGGTGAGAGTAGCATGGAAGGAGAGGTGTTGGTGAGAGTAGCACGGAAGGAGAGGTGTTGGTGAGAGTAGCATCTAAGGAGAGGTGCTGGTGAGAGTAGCACGGAAGGAGAGGTGTTGGTGAAAGTAACATGGAAGGAGAGGTGTTGGTGAGAGTAGCACGGAAAGAGAGGTGTTGGTGATAATAGCTTCGAATGAGAGGTGTTGGTAGGAGTAGCATGGAAGAAGAGGTGCTGGTGAGAGTAACATGGAAGTAGAGGTGTTGGTGAAAGTAACATGGAAGGAGAGGTGCTGGTGAGAGTAGCATGGAAGGAGAGGTGTTGGTAGAAGTAGCATGGAAGGAGAGGTGCTGGTGAGAGTAACATGGAAGGAGAGGTGTTGGTGAGAATAGCATGAAAGGAGAGGTGCTGGTGAGAGTAGCATCTAAGGAGAGGTGTTGGTGAGAGTAACATGGAAGGAGAGGTGCTGGTGAGAGAAGCATCTAAGGAGAGCTGTTGGTGAAAGTAACATGGAAGGAGAGGTGTCGGTGAGAGTAGCTTGGAAGGAGAGGTGCTGGTGAGAGTAGCATGGAAAAAGAGGTGCTGGCGAGAGTAGCATGGAAGGAGAGGTTTTGGTGAGAGTATCGTATAAGGAGAGAAGCTGGTGAGAGTAGCATGGAAGGAGAAGTGCTGGTGAGAGTAGCATGGAAGGAGAGGTGTTGGTGAGAGTAAAATGGATGGAGAGGGGCTGGTGAGAGTAGCGCCTAAGGACAGGTGTTGGTGAGAGTAGCATGGAAGGAGAGGTGTTGGTGAGAGTAGCATGGAAGGAGAAGTGTTGGTGAGAGCAGCATGGAAGGAGAGGTGCTGGTGAGAGTAGGACGGAAGGAGAGGTGTTGGTGAGAGTAGCATGGAAGGAGAGGTGCTGGTGAGAGTAGTATGGAAGGAGAGGTGCTGGTGCGAGTAGCATGGAAGGAGAGGTGCTGGTGAGAGTAGCATGGAAGGAGAGGTGCTGGTGAGAGTAGCATGGAAGGAGAGGTGCTGGTGAGAGTAACATGGAAGGAGAGATGCTGGTGAGAGTAGTATGGAAGGAGAGGTGCTGGTGAGAGTAGCATGGAAGGAGAGGTGCTGGTGAGAGTAGCATGGAAAGAGAGGTGCTGGTAAGAGTAACATGGAAAGAGAGATGCTGGTGAGAGTAGTATGGAAGGAGAGGTGCTGGTGCGAGTAGCATGGAAGGAGAGGTGCTGGTGAGAGTAGCATGGAAGGAGAGGTGCTGGTGAGAGTAGCATGGAAGGAGTGGTGCTGGTGAGAGTAACATGAAAGGAGAGATGCTGGTGAGAGTAGTATGGAAGGAGAGGTGCTGCTGAGAGTAGCATGGATGGAGAGGTGCTGGTGAGAGTAACATGGAAGGAGAGGTGTTGGAGAGAATAGCATGGAAGGAGAGGTGTTGGTGAGAGTAGCATGGAAGGAGAGGTGTTGGTGAGAGAAGCATGCAAGGAGAGGTGCTGGTGAGAGTAGCATGGAAGGAGAGGTGTTGGTGAGAGTAGCATGGAAGGAGTGGAGCTGGTGAGAGTAGCATGGAAGGAGAGGTGCTGGTGAGAGTAGCATGGAAGGAGAGGTGTTAGTGAGAGTAGCATGGAAAGAGAAGTGCTGGTGAGAGTAGCATCTAAAGAGAGGTGATGGTGAGAGTAACATGGAAGGAGAGGTGCATGCTGAGAGTAGCATCTAAAAAGAGCTGATGGTGAAAGTAACAAGGAAGGAGAGGTGCTGGTGAGAGTAGCATCTAAGGAGAGGTGATGGCGAGAGTAACATGGAAAGAGAGGTGCTGGAGAGAGTAGCATCTAAGGAGAGGTGTTGGTGAGAGTAACATGGAAAGAGAGGTGCTGGTGAGAGTAGCATAGAAGGAGAGGTGCTGGTGAGAGTAGCATGGAAGGAGAGGTGCTGGTAAGAGTAGTATGGAAGGAGAGATGTTGATGAGAGTAGCATGGAAGGAGAGGGGTTGGTGAGAGTAGCATGGAAGGAGAGGTGCTGGTGAGAGTAGCATAGAAGGAGAGGTGTTGGTGATAGTAGCATGGAAGGAGAGGTGCTGGTGAGAGTAGCATGGAAGGAGAGGTGCTGGTGAGAGTAGCATTTGAAGGAGATGTGCTGGTGAGAGTAGCATGAAAGGAGAGGTGCTGGTGAGAGTAGCCTGGAAAGAGAGATGTTGATGAGAGTACCATGGAAGGAGAGGTGTTGGTGAGAGTAGCATGGAAGGAGAGGTGCTGGTGAGAGTAGCATGGAAGGAGAGGTGTTGGTGATAGTAGCATGGAAGGAGAGGTGCTGGTAAGAGTAGCATGGAAGGAGAGATACTGGTGAGAGTAGCATGGAAAGAGAGGTGTTGGTGAGAGTAGCGAGGAAGAAGAGGTGCTGGTGAGAGTAGCATGGAAGGAGAGATGTTGGTGATAGTAGCATGGAAGGAGAGGTGTTGGTGAGAGTTGCATGGAAGGAGAGGTGTTTGTGAGAGTAGCATGGAAGAAGAGGTGCTGGTGAGTGTAGCATGGAAGGAGAGGTGCTGGTGAGAGTAGCATCTAAGGAGAGGTGTTGGTGAGAGTAGCATGGAAGGAGAGGTGCTGGTGAGAGTAGCATGGAAGGAGAGGTGCTGGTGAGAGTAGCATGGAAGGAGAGGTGTTGGTGATAGTAGCATGGAAGGAGAGGTGCTGGTGAGAGTAGCATGGAAGGAGAGGTGTTGGTGAGAGTAGCATGGAAGGAGAAGTGCTGGTAAGAGTAACATGGAAGGAGAGGTGCTGGTGAGAGTAGCGCCTAAGGAGAGGTGTTGGTGAGAGTAGCATGGAAGGAGAGGTGTTAGTGAGAGTAGCATGGAAGGAGAGGTGCTGGTGAGAGTAGCATGGAAGGAGAGGTGCTGGTGAGAGTAGCCTGGAAAGAGAGATGTTGATGAGAGTAGCATGGAAGGAGAAGTGTTGGTGAGAGTAGCATGGAAGGAGAGGTGTTGGTGATAGTAGCATGGAAGGAGAGGTGCTGGTGAGAGTAGCATGAAAGGAGAGATACTGGTGAGAGTAGCATCGAAAGAGAGGTGTTGGTGAGAGTAGCATGGAAGAAGAGGTGCTGGTGAGAGTAGCATGGAAGGAGAGGTGTTGGTGATAGTAGCATGGAAGGAGAGGTGCTGGTGAGAGTTGCATGGAAGGAGAGGTGTTTGTGAGAGTAGCATGGAAGGAAAGGTGCTGGTGAGTGTAGAATGGAAGGAGAGGTGCTGGTGAGAGTAGCACCTAAGGAGAGGTGTTGGTGAGACTTGCATGGAAGGGGAGGTGTTGGTGAGAGTAACATGGAAGGAGAGGTGCTGGTGAGAGTAGCACTTAAGGAGAGGTATTGGTGAGACTAGCATGGAAGGAGAGGTGCTGGTGAGAGTTGCATGGAAGGTGAGGTGTTGGTGAGAGTATAGTGGAAGTAGAGGAGCTGGTGAGAGTAGCATGGAAGGAGAGGTGCTGGCGAGCGTAACATGGAAGGAGAGGTGCTAGTGAGAGTAGCATCTAAGGAGAGATGTTTGTGAAAGTAACATGGAAGGAGAGGTGTTGGTGAGAGTAGCATGGAAGGAGAGGTGCTGGTGAGAGTAGCATGGATAGAGAGATGTTGGTGAGAGTAGCATTGAAGGAGAGGTGCTGGTGAGAGTAGCATGGATAGAGAGATGTTGGTGAGAGTAGCATGGAAGGAGAGGTGTTGGTTAGAGTAGCATGGAAAGAGAGATGTTGGTGAGAGTAGCATGGAAGGAGATTTGCTGGTGAGAGTAGCATGGAAGGAGAGGTGTTGGTGATAGTAGCATGAATGGAAAGGTGCTGGTGAGAGTAGCATGGAAGGAGAGGTGTTTGTGAGAGTAGCATGGAAGGAGAGGTGCTGTTGATAGCAGCATGGAAGGAGAGGTGCTGGTGAGAGTAGCACCTAAAGAGAGGTGTTGGTGAGACTAGCATGGAAGGAGAGGTGTTGCTGAGAGTAACATGGAAGGAGAGGTGTTTCTGAGAGTAACATGGAAGGAGAGGTGTTGGTGAAAGTAGCATGGAAAAAGATGGGTTGTTAAGAGTAGCATGGAAGGAGAGGTGCTGGTGAGAGTAGCACCTAAGTAGAGGTGTTAGTGATAGTAGCATGGAAGGAGGGGTGCTGCTGAGAGTAGCACCTAAGCAGAGGTGTTAGTGAGAGTAGCCTGGAAGGAGAGGTGTTGGTAAGAATATTATGGAAGGAGAGGTGTTGGTGAGAGTAGCATGGAAGGAGAGGTGCTGGTGAGAGTAGCATGGAAGGAGAGGTGCTGGTGAGAGTAACATGGAAGGAGAGGTGTTGGTGAGAGTAACATGGAAGCAGAGGTGCTGGTGAGAGTAGCACCTAAGGAGAGGTGTTGGTGAGAGTAGCATGGAAGGAGAGGTGCTGGTGAGAGTAGCCTGGAAAGAGAGATGTTGATGAGAGTAGCATGGAAGGAGAGGTGTTGGTGAGAGTAGCATGGAAAGAGAGATGTTGGTGATAGTAGCATGGAAGGACATGTGTTAGTAAGAGTAGCATGGAAAGAGAGATGATGGAGAGAGTAGCATGGAAAGAGAGGAGCTGGTGAGAGTAGCATGGATGGAGAGGTGTTGGTGAGAGTAGCATGGAAAGAGAAGTGCTGGTGAGAGTAGCATGGAAGGAGTGGTGTTAGTGAGAGTAGCAAGGAAGGAGAGGTGCTGGCGAGAGTAGCATGGAAGGAGAGGTGCTGGTGAGATTAGCATGGAAGGAGAGGTGTTGGTGAGAGTAGCATGGAAGGAGAGGTGTTGATGAGAGTAGCATGGAAGCAGAGGTGTTGACGAGAGTAACATGAAAGGAGAGGTGATGGTGAGAGTAGCATGGAAGAAGAGGTGCTGGTGAGAGTAGCGTGGAAAGAGAGGGGCTGGTGAGAGTAGCATGGATGGAGAGTTGCTAGTGAGAGTAGCATGGAAGGGGAGGTGCTGGCGAGAGTAGCATGGAAAGAGAGGTGTTGGTGAGAGTAACATGGAAAGAGAGGTGCTGGTGAGAGTAGCATCTAAGGAGAGCTGTTGGTGAAAGTAACATGGAAGGAGAGGTGCTGGAGAGAGTTGCTTGGAAGGAGAGGTGTTGGTGAGAGTAACATGGATGGAGAGGGGCTGGTGAGAGTAGCATGGAGGGAGAGGTGTCGGTGAGAGTAGCATGGAAGGAGAGGTGTTGGTGAGAGTAACATGGAAGGAGAGGTGTTGGTGAGAGTATCGTAGAAGGAGAGGAGCTGGTGAGAGTAGCATGGAAGGAGAGGTGCTGATGAGAGTAGAATAGGAGAGGTGCTGGTGAGAGTAGCATGGAAGGAGAGGTGCTGGTGAGAGTAGCATGGAAGGAGAGGTGCTGGTGAGAGTAACATGGAAGGAGAGGTGCTGATGAGAGTAGCATCTAAGGAGAGGTGTTGGTGAGAGTAGCATGGAAGGAGAGGTGCTGGTGGGAGTAACATGGAAGGACAGGTGCTGGTGAGAGTAGCATGGAAGGAGAGGTGTTGGTGAGAGTAGCACGGAAGGAGAGGTGATGGTGAGAGTAGCATCTAAGGAGATGTGCTGGTGAGAGTAGCCCGGAAGGAGAGGTGTTGGTGAGAGTAGCATAGAAGGAGAGGTGCTGGTGAGATTAGCATGGAAGGAGAGGTGCTGGCGAGAGTAGCATGGAAGGAGAGGTGTTGGTGAGAGTAGCACGGAAGGAGAGGTGTTGGTGAGAGTAACATGGAAGAAGAGGTGCTGGTGAGAGTAGCATCTAAGGAGAGGTGTTGGTGAGAGTAGCATGGAAGGAGAGGTGCTGGTGAGAGTAACATGGAAGGACAGGTGCTGGTGAGAATAGCATCGAAGGAGAGGTGTTGGTAGGAGTAGCATGGAAGGAGAGGTGCTGGTGAGAGTAACATGGAAGGAGAGGTGTTGGTGAAAGTAACATGGAAGGAGAGGTGCTGGTGAGAGTAGCATGGAAGGAGAGGTGTTGGTAGAAGTAGCATGGAAGGAGAGGTGCTGGTGAGAGTAACATGGAAGGAGAGGTGTTGGTGAGAGTAGCATGGAAGGAGAGGTGCTGGTGAGAGTAGCATCTAAGGAGAGGTGTTGGTGAGAGTAACATGGAAGGAGAGGTGCTGGTGAGAGAAGCATCTAAGGAGAGCTGTTGGTGGAAGTAACATGGAAGGAGAGGTGTCGGTGAGAGTAGCTTGGAAGGAGAGGTGCTGGTGAGAGTAGCATGGAAAAAGAGGTGCTGGCGAGAGTAGCATGGAAGGAGAGGTTTTGGTGAGAGTATCGTATAAGGAGAGAAGCTGGTGAGAGTAGCATGGAAGGAGAAGTGCTGGTGAGAGTAGCATGGAAGGAGAGGTGTTGGTGAGAGTAAAATGGATGGAGAGGGGCTGGTGAGAGTAGCGCCTAAGGAGAGGTGTTGGTGAGAGTAGCATGGAAGGAGAGGTGTTGGTGAGAGTAGCATGGAAGGAGAAGTGTTGGTGAGAGCAGCATGGAAGGAGAGGTGCTGGTGAAAGTAGCACGGAAGGAGAGGTGTTGGTGAGAGTAGCATGGAAGGAGAGGTGCTGGTGAGAGTAGTATGGAAGGAGAGGTGCTGGTGCGAGTAGCATGGAAGGAGAGGTGCTGGTGAGAGTAGCATGGAAGGAGAGGTGCTGGTGAGAGTAGTATGGAAGGAGAGGTGCTGGTGAGAGTAACATGGAAGGAGAGATGCTGGTGAGAGTAGTATGGAAGGAGAAGTGCTGGTGAGAGTAGCATGGAAGGAGAGGTGCTGGTGAGAGTAGCATGGAAAGAGAGGTGCTGGTAAGAATAGTATGGATGGAGAGGTGCTGGTGAGAGTAACATGGAAGGAGAGGTGTTGGGGAGAATAGCATGGAAGGAGAGGTGTTGGTGAGAGTAGCATGGAAGGAGAGGTGTTGGTGAGAGAAGCATGCAAGGAGAGGTGTTGGGGAGAATAGCATGGAAGGAGAGGTGTTGGTGAGAGTAGCATGGAAGGAGAGGTGTTGGTGAGAGAAGCATGCAAGGAGAGGTGCTGGTGAGAGTAGCATGGAAGGAGAGGTGTTGGTGTGTTACGGCCCTCTCGGGACGCAACGGGGTTCTTACTCTGATGTTGTTAGAGGAAGTTATATCCGACCCCAAGCCAGTAGTGGCTATCAAGGGATGTGATCCGTGAGGCAAGTAACTTAAAGGGAGTAGGGAAAGAAAGTTAAGAACTTAAGACTATAATTACCATCACCAAATAAATATATAAAAAGAGTGCACAGGGGGGAGGGGTATTAACACTATACAAGGGGATTATTCACACAATAGTCTTCTGCTGAAGACTCTGGATCCAGAAGCTAGGTGCTGAGTCCTCGGTGCTTTCTTCGTGGCCTCACAACGAATCCTTCTGAGAAGCTGAGCCTACCCTGGCCACAGGTCAGCCAAAACACAGGTCCACTGGGGGCACCGCCGTGGAGGCCGTCAACCACAAATCCAGCCGGTCTGCTGGCAGGTTCCGGACCCGCAACGCTGGTCAGGCCACTCCACGAACGATATAAGGGGAACGCCCTAGACAGGAACCTCGTGCGACACCACAAATCACTCTCCTGTCCTCAATACCCCAGTGGATGATCGTCTCCAACAGTCGGTCCCGGGTAATCCTTTTACTGCCACTCCACTGGCAGGGTAACACACCACAGTGTTCTTCCAGGGGGACGACTTCACAACTGCTGCAGCAAAGTACAAGGTATGGAGACGGCTGCCTCGGGTAGACTGACTCAACTTCCAACACAGCGGTCCCAGGTCGACTCTGTAAGCAGACACGTCATCAATAACTGGGACACACTAAGGCACCTCACTTACAGGTTCAGACACAAACGCCCACCTATCCACTCCATAGATGGCGCTGGTGTCTGAGCACCACCTCACCAGAGGTCAGCAGCGGCTGTGTGCAGTGCCGAACAGGACTGGAAACTGGCCCTTGTGGCCGGTATTCGCCGTCCTCACCAGGTGTCGTCGTCCGTTTGGCGGGGGTTTCGGGAGCTGACCCACAGATGGCGCGGTCGTTACTGCTCCGTGCTCGGACGCTGGATCCGGGTTCGTAACATGGTGAGAGTAGCATGGAAGGAGAGGAGCTGGTGAAAGTAGCATGGAAGGAGAGGTGTTGGTGAGAGTAGCATGGAAAGAGAAGTGCTGGTGAGAGTAGCATCTAAGGACAGGTGATGGTGAGAGTAACATGGAAGGAGAGGTGCTGGTGAGAGTAGCATCTAAAAAGAGCTGATGGTGAAAGTAACATGGAAGGAGAGGTGCTGGTGAGAGTAGCATCTAAGGAGAGGTGATGGTGAGAGTAACATGGAAGGAGAGGTGCTGGAGAGAGTAGCATCTAAGGAGAGGTGTTGGTGAGAGTAACATGGAAGGAGAGGTGCTGGTGAGAGAAACATGGAAGGAGAGGAGCTGATGAGAGTAGCATGGAAGGAGAGGTGCTGGTGAGAGTAGCATCTAAGGAGAGGTGTTGGTGAGAGTAGCATGGAAGGAGAGGTGTTAGTGAGAGTAGCATGGAAGGAGAGGTGCTGGTGAGAGTAGCATGCAAGGAGAGGTGCTGGTAAGAGTAGTATGGAAGGAGAGATGTTGATGAGAGTAGCATGGAAGGAGAGGTGTTGGTGAGAGTAGCATGGAAGGAGAGGTGCTGGTGAGAGTAGCATGGAAGGAGAGGTGTTGGTGATAGTAGCATGGAAGGAGAGGTGCTGGTGAGAGTAGCATGGAAGAAGAGGTGTTGGTGAGAGTAGCATGGAAGGAGATGTGCTGGTGAGAGTAGCATGGAAGGAGAGGTGCTGGTGAGAGTAGCCTGGAACGAAAGATGTTGATGAGAGTACCATGGAAGGAGAGGTGTTGGTGAGAGTAGCATGGAAGAAGAGGTGCTGGTGAGAGTAGCATGGAAGGAGAGGTGTTGGTGATAGTAGCATGGAAGGAGACGTGCTGGTGAGAGTAGCATGGAAGGAGAGGTGCTGGTGAGAGTTGCATGGAAGGAGAGGTGTTTGTGAGAGTAGCATGGAAGGAGAGGTGCTGGTGAGTATAGCATTGAAGGAGAGGTGCTGGTGAGAGTAGCATCTAAGGAGAGGTGTTGGTGAGAGTAGCATGCAAGGAGAGGTGCTGGTGAGAGTAGCATGGAAGGAGAGGTGCTGGTGAGAGAAGAATGGAAGGAGAGGTGCTGGTAAGAGTAACATGGAAGGAGAGGTGTTGGTGAGAGTAGCATGGAAGGAGAGGTGCTGGTAAGAGTAACATGGAAGGAGAGGTGCTGGTGAGAGTAGCGCCTAAGGAGAGGTGTTGGTGAGAGTAGCATGGAAGGAGAGGTGTTAGTGAGAGTAGCATTGAAGGAGAGGTGCTGGTGAGAGTAGCATGGAAGGAGAGGTGCTGGTAAGAGTAGTATGGAAGGAAAGATGTTGATGAGAGTAGCATGGAAGGAGAGGTGTTGGTGAGAGTAGCATGGAAGGAGAGGTGCTGGTGAGAGTAGCATGGAAGGAGAGGTGTTGGTGATAGTAGCATGGAAGGAGAGGTGCTGGTGAGAGTAGCATGGAAGGAGAGGTGTTGGTGAGAGTAGCATGGAAGGAGAGGTGCTGGTGAGAGTAGTATGGAAGGAGAGGTGTTGGTGATAGGAGCATGGAAGGAGAAGTGCTGGTGAGAGTAGCATGGAAGGAGAGATACTGGTGAGAGTAGCATGGAAAGAGAGGTGTTGGTGAGAGTAGCATGGAAGAAGAGGTGCTGGTGAGAGTAGCATGGAAGGAGAGGTCATGGTGATAGTAGCATGGAAGGAGAGGTGCTGGTGAGAGTTGCATGGAAGGAGAGGTGTTTGTGAGAGTAGCATGGAAGGAGAGGTGCTGGTGAGTGTAGCATGGAAGGAGAGGTGCTGGTGAGAGTAGCACCTAAGGAGAGGTGTTGGTGAGACTTGCATGGAAGGGGAGGTGTTGGTGAGAGTAACATGGAAGGAGAGGTGCTGGTGTGAGTAGCACCTAAGGGGAGGTATTGGTGAGACTAGCATGGAAGGAGAGGTGCTGGTGAGAGTAGCATGGAAGGAGAGGTGCTGGCGAGCGTAACATGGAAGGAGAGGTGCTAGTGAGAGTAGCATCTAAGGAGAGATGTTTGTGAAAGTAACATGGAAGGAGAGGTGTCGGTGAGAGTAGCATGGAAGGAGAGGTGCTGGTGAGAGTAGCACCTAAGTAGAGGTGTTAGTGATAGTAGCATGGAAGGAGAGGTGTTGGTGAGAGTAGCATGGAAGGAGGGGTGCTGCTGAGAGTAACACCTAAGCAGAGGTGTTGGTTAGAGTAGCATGGAAGGAGAGGTGCTGGTGAGAGTAGCATGGAAGGAGAGGTGCTGGTGAGAGTAACATGGAAGGAGAGGTGTTGGTGAGAGTAACATGGAAGCAGAGGTGCTGGTGAGAGTAGCGCCTAAGGAGAGGTGTTGGTGACAGTAGCGTGGAAGAAGAGGTGCTGGTGAGAGTAGCCTGGAAAGAGTGATGTTGATGAGAGTAGCATGGAAGGAGAGGTGTTGGTGAGAGTAGCATGGAAGGAGAGGTGCTGGTGAGAGTGCATGGATAGAGAGGGGCAGGTGAGAGTAGCACCTAAAGAGAGGTGTTGGTGAGACTATCATGGAAGGAGAGGTGTTGGTGAGAGTAACATGGAAGGAGAGGTGTTGGTGAAAGTAGCATGGAAAAAGACGGGTTGTTAAGAGTAGCATGGAAGGAGAGGTGCTGGTGAGAGTAGCATGGAAGCAGAGGTGCTGCTGAGAGTAGCATGGAAGGAGAGGTGTTGGTGAGAGTAACATGGAAGCAGAGGTGCTGGTGAGAGTAGCGCCTAAGGAGAGGTGTTGGTGAGAGTAACATGGAAGCAGAGGTGCTGGTAAGAGTAGCGCCTAAGGAGAGGTGTTGGTGAGAGTAGCATGGAAGGAGAGGTGCTGGTGAGAGTAGCCTGGAAAGAGAGATGTTGATGAGAGTAGCATGGAAGGAGAGGTGTTGGTGAGAGTAGCATGGAAGGAGAGGTGCTGGTGAGAGTAGCATGGAAGGAGAGGTGTTGGTGAGAGTAGCACGGAAGGAGAGGTGCTGGTGAGAGTAGCATGGAAGGAGAGATACTCGTGAGAGTAGCATGGAAAAGAGGTGTTGGTGAGAGTAGCATGGAAGAAGAGGTGCTGGTGAGAGTAGCATGGAAGGAGAGGTGTTGGTGATAGTACCATGGAAGGAGAGGTGCTGGTGAGAGTTGCATGGAAGGAGAGGTGTTTGTGAGAGTAGCATGGAAGGAGAGGTGCTGGTGAGTGTAGCATGGAAGGAGAGGTGCTGGTGAGAGTAGTACCAAAGGAGAGGTGTTGGTGAGACTTGCATGGAAGGGGAGGTGTTGGTGAGAGTAACATGGAAGGCGAGGTGCTGGTGAGAGTAGCACCTAAGGAGAGGTATTGGTGAGACTAGCATGGAAGGAGAGGTGCTGGTGAGAGTAGCATGGAAGGTGAGGTGTTGGTGAGAGTATAGTGGAAGTAGAGGAGCTGGTGAGAGTAGCATGGAAGGAGAGGTGCTGGCGAGCGTAACATGGAAGGAGAGGTGCTAGTGAGAGTAGCATCTAAGGAGAGATGTTTGTGAAAGTAACATGGAAGGAGAGGTGTCGGTGAGAGTAGCATGGAAGGAGAGGTGCTGGTGAGAGTAGCATGGATAGAGAGATGTTGGTGAGAGTAGCATTGAAGGAGAGGTGCTGGTGAGAGTAGCATGGATAGAGAGATGTTGGTGAGAGTAGCATGGAAGGAGAGGTGTTGGTTAGAGTAGCATGGAAAGAGAGATGTTGGTGAGAGTAGCATGGAAGGAGATTTGCTGGTGAGAGTAGCATGGAAGGAGAGGTGTTGGTGATAGTAGCATGGAAGGAGAGGTGCTGGTGAGAGTAGCATGGAAGGAGAGGTGTTTGTGAGAGTAGCATGGAAGGAGAGGTGCTGTTGATAGCAGCATGGAAGGAGAGGTGCTGGTGAGAGTAGCACCTAAAGAGAGGTGTTGGTGGGACTAGCATGGAAGGAGAGGTATTGGTGAGAGTAACATGGAAGGAGAGGTGTTGGTGAAAGTAGCATGGAAAAAGATGGGTTGTTAAGAGTAGCATGGAAGGAGAGGTGCTGGTGAGAGTAGCACCTAAGTAGAGGTGTTAGTGATAGTAGCATGGAACGAGGGGTGCTGCTGAGAGTAGCACCTAAGCAGAGGTGTTGGTGAGAGTAGCCTGGAAGGAGAGGTGTTGGTAAGAATATCATGGAAGGAGAGGTGTTGGTGAGTGTAGCATGGAAGGAGAGGTGCTGGTGAGAGTAGCATGGAAGGAGAGGTGCTGGTGAGAGTAACATGAAAGGAGAGGTGTTGGTGAGAGTAACATGGAAGCAGAGGTGCTGGTGAGAGTAGCGCCTAAGGAGAGGTGTTGGTGAGAGTAGCATGGAAGGAGAGGTGTTGGTGAGAGTAGCATGGAAAGAGAAGTGCTGGTGAGAGTAGCATGGAAGGAGAGGTGTTAGTGAGAGTAGCAAGGAAGGAGAGGTGCTGGCGAGAGTAGCATGGAAGGAGAAATGTTGGTGACAGTAGCATGGAAGGAGAGGTGCTGGTGAGATTAGCATGGAAGGAGAGGTGTTGGTGAGAGTAGCATGGAAGGAGAGGTGAGGGTGAGAGTAGCATGGAAGGAGAGGTGTTAGTGAGAGTAACATGGAAGGAGAGGTGCTGGTGAGAGTAGCATGGAAGGAAAGGTGTTAGTTAGAGTAGCATGGAAAGAGAGATGTTGATGAGAGTAGCATGGAAGGAGAGGTGTTGGTGAGAGTAGCATGGAAGGAGAGGTGCTGGTGAGAGTAGCATGGAAGGAGAGGTGTTGGTGATAGTAGCATGGAAGGAGAGGTGCTGGTGAGAGTAGCATGGAAGGAGAGGTGCTGGTGAGAGTAGCAAGGAAGGAGAGGTGCTGGTGAGAGTAGCATGGAAGGAGATTTGCTGGTGAGAGTAGCATGGAAGGAGAGGTGTTGGTGATAGTAGCATGGAAGGAGAGGTGCTGGTGAGAGTAGCATGGAAGGAGAGGTGTTTGTGAGAGTAGCATGGAAGGAGAGGTGCTGTTGATAGCAGCATGGAAGGAGAGGTGCTGGTGAGAGTAGCACCTAAAGAGAGGTGTTGGTGGGACTAGCATGGAAGGAGAGGTATTGGTGAGAGTAACATGGAAGGAGAGGTGTTGGTGAAAGTAGCATGGAAAAAGATGGGTTGTTAAGAGTAGCATGGAAGGAGAGGTGCTGGTGAGAGTAGCACCTAAGTAGAGGTGTTAGTGATAGTAGCATGGAACGAGGGGTGCTGCTGAGAGTAGCACCTAAGCAGAGGTGTTGGTGAGAGTAGCCTGGAAGGAGAGGTGTTGGTAAGAATATCATGGAAGGAGAGGTGTTGGTGAGTGTAGCATGGAAGGAGAGGTGCTGGTGAGAGTAGCATGGAAGGAGAGGTGCTGGTGAGAGTAACATGAAAGGAGAGGTGTTGGTGAGAGTAACATGGAAGCAGAGGTGCTGGTGAGAGTAGCGCCTAAGGAGAGGTGTTGTTGAGAGTAGCATGGAAGGAGAGGTGTTGGTGAGAGTAGCATGGAAAGAGAAGTGCTGGTGAGAGTAGCATGGAAGGAGAGGTGTTAGTGAGAGTAGCAAGGAAGGAGAGGTGCTGGCGAGAGTAGCATGGAAGGAGAAATGTTGGTGACAGTAGCATGGAAGGAGAGGTGCTGGTGAGATTAGCATGGAAGGAGAGGTGTTGGTGAGAGTAGCATGGAAGGAGAGGTGAGGGTGAGAGTAGCATGGAAGGAGAGGTGTTAGTGAGAGTAACATGGAAGGAGAGGTGCTGGTGAGAGTAGCATGGAAGGAAAGGTGTTAGTTAGAGTAGCATGGAAAGAGAGATGTTGATGAGAGTAGCATGGAAGGAGAGGTGTTGGTGAGAGTAGCATGGAAGGAGAGGTGTTGGTGATAGTAGCATGGAAGGAGAGGTGCTGGTGAGAGTAGCATGGAAGGAGAGGTGCTGGTGAGAGTAGCAAGGAAGGAGAGGTGCTGGTGAGAGTAGCATGGAAGGAGAGGTGCTGGTGAGAGTAGCATGGAAGGAGAGGTGTTGGTGAGAGTAGCATGGAAGGAGAGGTGCTGGTGAGAGTAGCATGGAAGGAGAGGTGTTGGTGAGAGTAGCACCTAAGGAGAGGTGTTGGTGAGACTAGCATGGAAGGAGAGGTGTTGGTGAGAGTAACATGAAAGGAGAGGTGCTGGTGAGAGTAGCACCTAAGGAGAGGTGTTGGTGAGACTAGCATGGAAGAAGAGGTGCTGGTGAGAGTAGCATGGAAGGTGAGGTGTTGGTGAGAGTATCGTGGAAGGAGAGGAGCTGGTGAGAGTAGCATAGAAGGAGAGGTGTTGGTGAGAGTAACATGGAAGGAGAGGTGCTGGTGAGATTAGCATCTAAGGAGAGCTGTTTTTGAAAGTAACATGGACGGAGAGGTGTCGGTGAGAGTAGCCTGGAAGGAGAGGTGCTGGTGAGAGTAGCATGGAAAGAGAGATGTTGGTGAGAGTAGCATGGAAGGAGAGGTGCTGGTGAGAAAAGCATGGAAGGCGAGGAGCTGGTGAGAGTAGCAAGGAAGGAGAGGTGTTGGTGAGAGTAGCATGGAAGGAGAGGTGTTAGTGAGAGTAGCATGGATGGAGAGGTGCTAGTGAGAGTAGCATGGAAAGAGAAGTGCTGGTGAGAGTAGCATGGAAGGAGAGATGTTAGTGAGAGCAGCATGGATGGAGAGGTGCTGGCGAGAGTAGCATGGAAGGAGAGGTTTTGGTAAGAGAAGCATTGAAGGAGAGGTGCTGGTGAGAGTAGCATAGAAGGAGAGGTGCCTGCGAAAGTAGCACGGAAGCAGAGGTGCTGGTGACAGTAGCATGGCAGGAGAGGTGCTAGTGAGAGTAGCATGGAAGGAGAGGTGCTGGTGAGAGTGTATGGATAGAGAGGTGCTGGTGAGAGTAGCATGGAAGGAGAGGTGTGTGTGAGAGTAGCTGTTACGGACCCGAATCCAGCGTCCTAGCCCGGAGCAGTGACGGCCACGCCATCTGTGGGTCAGCTCCCGAAACCCCCTCCAAATGGACGCCGCCACCTAGTGAGGACGAGATATACTGGCCGCAAGGGCTAGTTTCCCGTCCTGATTAGCTCATAACACAGCTGCTGCTGACCTCTGGTGAGGTGGCGCCTAGACAGCAACGCCATCTATGGAGAGGATAGGTGGGCGTTTGGGTCTGAGCCGGTAAGTGACGTGCCCTAGTGTGTCCCTATTACTGATGACGTGTCTGATTACAGAGTCAACCTGGGACTGCTGTAACGAACGTTGGATCAGTCTACCCAAGGCAGTCGTCTTGTCTCCAGGTATTTGCTGCAGCAGCTGTGAGTCGCCCCCCGGATGAACACTGTGGTGTTACCCTGCCTGTGACGAGGCAGTTGAGGGATTGTAGTACCCGGGACTGACTGGTGGAGACGCTTAACCACTGGGGTGTTGTGGCGAGGAGAGTGGTCTGTGGGATCACACGAGGCTCCTGACTAGGGTTCGCGACCTTAGTATCGGTCGTGGAGTGGCCTAACCAGCATCGCTGATTGGAACCTGCCAGCTACCGGCTGGACTTGTGGTTGATGGCCTCCACGACAGTGCCCCCAGTGGAACTGTGATTTGGCTGGCCGGTGGCCAGGGTAGACTCAAGAGGATCGAAGGATTCATAGTTAGGCCACAAGAGCACCAATAGCTTAGCATCGTGAGCACCATGAACGTCCAGAGTCTTCAGAAGAAGACAACGTTGTACATTATAGTGTTTATTCCTCCCTCTTGTGATAACCTTTATTATTTATGGTGACGGTGTTAATTATATTATTAAGTTTTTGCCTTTATTTCCCTTCCCCTTTTATTTACTTGCGTTACGTTTCACATCCCTTGAAAGCCACTACTAGCTTGGGGCCGGATACCCAAACTCTACTTACATCAGAGAAAGAACCCGGTTGCGACCCGAGAGGGCCGTAACATAATTGGCATCCCCAGCGGGATCCGTCCCCTTGTCAAGTATGTTTGACAGGGGTGGTGAAGTGGCGTAATCCCTGTAAATAATTCCCCCTGTGTGTGACTATTAGGACGTTATACGTCCTGAGCGGTGCTCGGAGTGACTAAGTGCAATATTGTGCAGTGCGGTGCTCGCTGTGATTAAGTGCAATATTGTGTAGTGCGGTGCTCAGAGTGATTCAGTGCAATATTGTAGAGCGAGGTGCTTGCTGTGATTAAGTGCAATATTGTGTAGCGCGGTGCCCGGTGTAATTACGTGCAATGTTGGCAAGTGCAGTGTTTGGTGCGATAAAGTGCAATATTGACGTAGAACAGTGAAGCGGTGTGTTAAGTGTTCCATGAGTGATAATGGCAGAAAAAGCGACCATCGACGATCTGAACGATGTTCAGGCCTTTCTGAACAGGGAGGACTGTCTTGCCAGATTGAAATACCTGGGAAAACAGGAACTTGTACTGGTGAGTGCCTACCTGGAGATCAAGATACGTGCCAGTGATTCCCGTGTGGAGATCTTGTCCAAGGTTCACCGGCATTTGAAGGCCGATGAGAAACAGGAAAGTGAGGCACAAGGTACAAAAGAAAGTGAGGAAGTAGCTTCCACTGAAAAGGAAGATAAAGGCAGTGACATTGACAGTGATGCAGGTGAGCTAAATATAAGTTTACTTACAGTTAAAATGCGTGCCTTGGAAATAAATCGTGAGATAGAATGGAAGAAGTTAGAAACAGAACGAGAATTAAAAGAAAAAGAATTGGCGATGAGGCGTTTAGAATTAGAACGAGAAAGAGAGAGAGAAGAACGAGGAAGAGAAAGAGAAGAGCGAGAAAGAGAAGAGAAACGAGAAAGAGAAGAGCGAGAAAGAGAAGAGAAGCGAGAAAGAGAAGAGCGAGAAAGAGAAGAGAAACGAGAAAGAGAAGAACGAGAAAGGGAAGAGAAACAGCGAGAGAGAGAAGAAAAGGAAAGACAGAGACAACATGAGCTAGAAGTATTGCGGTTAGGTGGTGGGAGGCCAAGAATGGACACAAGTCTTTTCGATCCGGTGAGGAACATCAAAATGGTCCCGAAGTTCAACGAGAAGGAAGTTTCAAAGTTCTTCGCAGCCTTCGAGAAAGTCGCTGCCTCTTTGGAGTGGCCAAGGGAGAATTGGGCCATCATGATACAGTCAGTCTTGACTGGGAAGGCCCAAATCGCCTACTCCAAGTTGTCCCTGGACGACTCCGGCGATTATGACAAGGTGAAGAAGGTAGTGCTCATGGCGTACCAATTGGTACCTGAGGCTTACAGGCAGAAGTTCAGGAACCTGAAAAAGACCTCAGAGCACACTTTCACCGAATTCGCCACTATCAAGGAGCGACTTTTCCAGGAATGGTGTGCCTCTCGGAAAGTGGAGACCAAAGAAGACCTCGAGCAGCTCATACTGTTAGAGGACTTCAAGGATTGTTTGTCTGGAGACCTGAAGACGTACTTAGAGGAGCAGCAGGTGGAGACCTTGAGTGCGGCAGCCACCATGGCTGAGGAATACATCCTGACGCACACGCCTTCTGCTAAGTACGTCCCGAGGAATTACCCCCGCCGGTTTGACAAACCTCATCAGGAAGAGGAGAGACCCGTCCCACGAAGCGCTGAGAAGACGCCCCCAAGTAGCCCTCGAAGGACTAGTCCTAACAGTCCGAAACACCGGAGTCCGAGGAGGAATATGGTGTGCTGGACTTGTGGGCAGAAAGGGCATGTAGTTGCTCTGTGCCGAGGCAGAAGAGGTAGCGGCCCACGTAGGGAAATGATGTTAGTAAGCTGTGTGACACCACCAGAGGGAACCCCGTCCCTGATGACTAGTTAGGAAGAATCCAGATTGTTTTCCCCTCACACTTCAAGCGGGTATGTATCGAGTGGTCATACTGGTAGATCAGTTGTAGTGCTCAGAGATAGTGGAGCAGCCCAGTCCCTGATCATGAGAGACTCGTTACCCGAGGGAGTGAGAGTAGACGGGAGACAAAAGGTTGTCCTGGTTGGGTTTCCTAGGACGCAGTATGTCGCCCCCTTGGTGCCGATACATCTCGACTCGCCTTACTTCAGCGGCACATGTGCGTTGGCAGTAGTCGATACCCTCCCTATAGCTGGGATTGACATGATACTAGCCAACGACTTGGTGACAGATTGGAGCAACAATCATCCCAAGGTCGCGGACGAGTCAGCCAGAACAGCAAGGTCCGAGGTAACGGCAGGCGTTGGTAATGTCCAGGTACAGACAGTCCCGGAACTAAATAATATGTTTAATTTGTCCTCTACCCGACAGATCGAGAGCATTCTAGCAGAGTCTCCTGAATCGTTTCCCGACAAGAAGCATGAGGTTATGATGGCAGAAGCGACTGAGCGAGAAGAGAGGTCTCGTGTACAAGCACCCACGGATACCGAAGAGTCTGGAGTGAAGGCACCTGAGTACTTGCGGTATGACAAAGTACAGCGTTCATTGAACCGGCCAGAGATTCTCCAGACGTCGGAGGTATGTGAGGTATGTGCGAAGGTTCTAGTGCCCTCTTCGGTCCAAACCAGGCTAATGGATATAGCTGGCTATGGACATGACAGGCTCATGAAACTTATCCCTAAGTTAACCAAATGTTTCTTAGCGGTATTTTTTGTTCTTGTGTGTGTTCTCGGTAAGGACCAGTGGACGACCCGACAGATGATGGCTCCCATGAACATCGCGAAAAGACCCCAGGGATTAGAGACGTGTACTGTGAGTGTTGCAGTCAAAGGAGGGACCTGGAAGGTGATGGTAGATACAGGAGGTACGAGAGATGATAATATGAGTGACTGTTTCCGACAGGTTGACACCCCCCGTGTGATTGCTGACCATGGATGCAGCATTATACGGAACGTTGGTCGACCTGACAGTGGCAGAGCGAATGCCATCTTCGGTGTACAAGCAGCTCTGTTAGAACTAGGTGTGGGCCTAGTAGGCGAGTATGCAGTAAGTATTGACTTACCCACTGTCGCTGTCACTCTAAATTATCAGACCCCTGTATTCCTGGTTCCCGTCTCCCTGAACGACTACCGGACTGGTACCAGAAATGCCGTCTGTGACCAGCCATCATCGGTGCCACGACACAGAGAAGTGTCGAGTCGCCCCAGGTCGAGTCTACACCAATCCTTACTCGAGAGAGGTGAGATTATGCTCCGGATTAACATCTCGGTGGAGGTGTTGAAAAGTACATCAGGCAGGTCATTGCCTGACATCTGCAAGTTTCCTTTGTGCGAGAGTTCCCCAGTAGTACGGTTCTGTGGACAAGACAGCCTCGCCACTCCAGTTTATAGTGTATGGGAGTCCATTTGGAGTTGTATTCACGTACTAATTTGGTTTGTTTTCTTTTATAGATACCCAAACCAAATTCCTTTTGGTGGGGAGGTGTTACGGACCCGAATCCAGCGTCCGAGCCCGGAGCAGTGACGACCACGCCATCTGTGGGTCAGCTCCCGAAACCCCCTCCAAATGGACGCCGCCACCTAGTGAGGACGAGATATACTGGCCGCAAGGGCTAGTTTCCCGTCCTGATTAGCTCATAACACAGCCGCTGCTGACCTCTGATGAGGTGGCGCCTAGACAGCAACGCCATCTATGGAGAGGATAGGTGGGCGTTTGGGTCTGAGCCGGTAAGTGACGTGCCCTAGTGTGTCCCTATTACTGATGACGTGTCTGATTACAGAGTCAACCTGGGACTGCTGTAACGAACGTTGGATCAGTCTACCCAAGGCAGTCGTCTTGTCTCCAGGTATTTGCTGCAGCAGCTGTGAGTCGCCCCCCGGATGAACACTGTGGTGTTACCCTGCCTGTGATGAGGCAGTTGAGGGATTGTAGTACCCGGGACTGACTGGTGGAGATGCTTAACCACTGGGGTGTTGTGGCGAGGAGAGTGGTCTGTGGGATCACACGAGGCTCCTGACTAGGGTTCACAACCTTAGTATCGATCGTGGAGTGGCCTAACCAGCGTCACTGATTGGAACCTGCCAGCTACAGGCTGGACTTGTGGTTGATGGCTTCCACGACGGTGCCCCCAGTGGAACTGTGATTTGGCTGGCCGGTGGCCAGGGTAGACTCAAGAGGATCAAAGGATTCATAGTGAGGCCACAAGAGCACCAAGAGCTTAGCATCGTGAGCACCATGAACGTCCAGAGTCTTCCGAAGAAGACAACGTTGTACATTATAGTGTTTATTCCTCCCCCTTGTGATAATCTTTATATTATTTATGGTGACGGTGTTAATTATATTATTAGGTTTTTGCCTTTATTTCCCTTCCCCTTTTTTTCCTTGAGTTACGGATCACATCCCTTGAAAGCCACTACTAGCTTGGGGCCGGATACCCAAACTCTACTTACATCAGAGAAAGAACACGGTTGCGACCCGAGAGGGCCGTAACAGTAGCATGGAGAGAGAGGTGCTGGTGACAGTAGCATAGAAGGAGAGGTGCCTGCGAAAGTAGCATGGAAGGAGAGGTGCTGGTGAGAGTAGCATGGAAGGAGAGGTGATGGTGAGAGTAGCATGGAAGGAGATGGGTTGCTGAGAGTAGCATGGAAGGAGAGGTGTTAGTGAGAGTAACAAGTAAGGAGAGGTGTTGGTGAAAGTAGCATGGAAGGAGAGGTGTGCTGGTGAGAGTAACATGTAAGGAGAGGTGTTGGTGAAAGTAGCAAGGAAGGAGATGGGTTTCTGAGAGTAGCATGGAAGGAGAGGTGTTGGTGAGAGTAGCATGGAAGGAGAGGTGTTGGTGAGAGTAGCATGGAAGGAGAGGTGCTGGTGAGAGTAGCATGGAAGGAGAGATGCTGGTGAGAGTAGCATTGAAGGAGATGGGTTGCTGAGAGTAGCATGGAAGGAGAGGTGTTGGTGAGAGTAGCATGGAAGGAGAGGTGTTGGTGAGAGTAGCATGGAAGGAGAGGTGCTGGTGAGAGTAGCATGGAAGGAGAGGTGTTGGTGAGAGTAGCATGGAAAGAGAGGAGCTGGTGTGAGTAGCATGGAAGGAGAGGTGTTGGTGAGAATAGCATGGATGGAGAGGTGCTGGTGAGAGTAGCATCTAAGGAGAGGTATTGTTGAGAGTAACATGGAAGGAGAGGTGCTGGTGAGATTAGCATCTAAGGAGAGCTGTTTGTGAAAGTAACATGGAAGGAGAGGTGTCGGTGAGAGTAGCATGGAAGGAGAGGTGTTGTTAGAATAGCATGGAAGGAGAGTTGTTGGTGAGAGTAGCATGGAAGGAGATTTGCAGGTGAGAGTAGCATGGAAGGAGAGGTGTTGGTGATAGTAGCATGGAAGGAGAGGTGCTGGTGAGAGCAGCATGGAAGGAGAGGTGCAGGTGAGAGTAACACCTAAGTAGACGTGTTGGTGAGAGTAGCATGGAAGGAGAGGTGCTGGTGAGAGTAACATGGAAGGAGAGGTGCTGGTGAGAGTAACATGGAAGGAGAGGTGTCGGTGAGAGTAGCATGGAAGGAGAGATGTTGGTGAGAGTAGCATAGAAGGAGATTTGCTGGTGAGAGTAGCATGGAAGGAGAGGTGTTATTGATAGTAGCATGGAAGGAGAGGTGCTGGTGAGAGTAGCATGGAAGGAGAGGTGTTTATGAGAGTAGCATGGAAGGAGAGGTGCTGGTGAGAGTAGCATGGAAGGAGAGGTGCTGGTGAGAGTAGCACCTAAGGAGAGGTGTTGGTGAGACAAGCATGGAAGGAGAGGTGATGGTGAGAGTAACATGGAAGAAGAGGTGTTAATGAGAGTAGCATGGAAGGAGAGGTGCTGGTGAGAGTAGCATGGAAGGAGAGGTGCTGGTAAGAGTAGTATGGAAGAAAAGATGTTGATGAGAGTAGCATGGAAGGAGAGGTGTTGGTGAGAGTAGCATGGAAGGAGAGGTGCTGGTGAGAGTAGCATGGAAGGAGAGGTGTTGGTGATAGTAGCATAGAAGGAGAGGTGCTGGGGAGAGTAGCATGGAAGGAGAGGTGTTGGTGAGAGTAGCATTTGAAGGAGATGTGCTGGTGAGAGTAGCATGGAAGGAGAGGTGCTGGTGAGAGTAGCCTGGAAAGAGAGATGTTGATGAGAGTACCATGGAAGGAGAGGTGTTGGGGAGAGTAGCATGGAAGGAGAGGTGCTGGTGAGAGTAGCATGGAAGGAGAGGTGTTGGTGATAGTAGCATGGAAGGAGAGGTGCTGGTGAGAGTAGCATGGAAGGAGAGATACTGGTGAGAGTAGCATGGAAAGAGAGGTGTTGGTGAGAGTAGCAAGGAAGAAGAGGTGCTGGTGAGAGTAGCATGGAAGGAGAGGTGCTGGTGAGAGTAGCATGGAAGAAGAGGTGCTGGTAAGAGTAGTTTGGAAGGAGAGATGTTGATGAGAGTAGCATGGAAGAAGAGGTGTTGGTGAGAGTAGCATGGAAGGAGAGGTGCTGGTGAGAGTAGCATCTAAGGAGAGGTGTTGGTGAGAGTAGCATGGAAGGAGAGGTGCTGGTGAGAGTAGCATGGAAGGAGAGGTGCTGGTGAGAGTAGCATGGAAGGAGAGGGGCAGGTAAGAGGAACATGGAAGGAGAGGTGCTGGTGAGAGTAGCGCCTAAGGAGAGGTGTTGGTGAGAGTAGCATGGAAGGAGAGGTGTTAGTGAGAGTAACATGGAAGGAGAGGTGCTGGTGAGAGTAGCATGGAAGGAGAGGTGCTGGTAAGAGTAGTTTGGAAGGAGAGATGTTGATGAGAGTAGCATGGAAGAAGAGGTGTTGGTGAGAGTAGCATGGAAGGGGAGGTGCTGGTGAGAGTAGCATGGAAGGAGAGGTGTTGGTGATAGTAGCATGGAAGGAGAGGTGCTGGTGAGAGTAGCATGGAAGGAGAGGTGTTGGTGAGAGTAGCATGGAAGGAGATGTGCTGGTGAGAGTAGCATGGAAGGAGAGGTGCTGGTGAGAGTAGCCTGGAAAGAGAGATGTTGATGAGAGTAGGATGGAAGGAGAGGTGTTGGTGAGAGTAGCATGGAAGGAGAGGTGCTGGTGAGAGTAGCATGGAAGCAGAGGTGTTGGTGATAGTAGCATGGAAGGAGAGGTGCTGGTGAGAGTAGCATGAAAGGAGAGATACTGGTGAGAGTAGCATGGAAAGAGAGGTGTTGGTGAGAGTAGCATGGAAGAAGAGGTGCTGGTGAGAGTAGCATGGAAGGAGAGGTGTTGGTGATAGTAGCATGGAAGGAGAGGTGCTGGTGAGAGTTGCATGGAAGGAGAGGTGTTTGTGAGAGTAGCATGGAAGGAGAGGTGCTGGTGAGTGTAGCATGGAAGGAGAGGTGCTGGTGAGAGTAGCACGTAAGAAGAGGTGTTGGTGAGACTTGCATGGAAGGGGAGGTGTTGGTGAGAGTAACATGGAAGGAGAGGTGCTGGTGAGAGTAGCACCTAAGGAGAGGTATTGGTGAGACTAGCATGGAAGGAGAGGTGCTGGTGAGAGTTGCATGGAAGGCGAGGTGTTTGTGAGAGTATAGTGGAAGTAGAGGAGCTGGTGAGAGTAGCATGGAAGGAGAGGTGCTGGCGAGCGTAACATGGAAGGAGAGGTGCTAGTGAGAGTAGCATCTAAGGAGAGATGTTTGTGAAAGTAACATGGAAGGAGAGGTTTCGGTGAGAGTAGCATGGAAGGAGAGGTGCTGGTGAGAGTAGCATGGATAGAGAGATGTTGGTGAGAGTAGCATTGAAGGAGAGGTGCTGGTGAGAGTAGCATGGATAGAGAGATGTTGGTGAGAGTAGCATGGAAGGAGAGGTGTTGGTTAGAGTAGCATGGAAAGAGAGATGTTGGTGAGAGTAGCATGGAAGGAGATTTGCTGGTGAGAGTAGCATGGAAGGAGAGGTGTTGGTGATAGTAGCATGAAAGGAGAGGTGCTGGTGAGAGTAGCATGGAAGGAGAGGTGTTTGTGAGAGTAGCATGGAAGGAGAGGTGCTGTTGATAGCAGCATGGAAGGAGAGGTGCTGGTGAGAGTAGCACCTAAAGAGAGGTGTTGGTGAGACTAACATGGAAGGAGAGGTGTTGCTGAGAGTAACATGGAAGGAGAGGTGTTGGTGAAAGTAGCATGGAAAAAGTTGGGTTGTTAAGAGTAGCATGGAAGGAGAGGTGCTGGTGAGAGTAGCACCTAAGAAGAGGTGTTAGTGATAGTAGCATAGAAGGAGGGGTGCTGCTGAGAGTAGCACCTAAGCAGAGGTGTTAGTGAGAGTAGCCTGGAAGGAGAGGTGTTGGTAAGAATATTATGGAAGGAGAGGTGTTGGTGAGAGTAGCATGGAAGGAGAGGTGCTGGTGAGAGTAGCATGGAAGGAGAGGTGCTGGTGAGAGTAACATGGAAGGAGAGGTGTTGGTGAGAGTAACATGGAAGCAGAGGTGCTGGTGAGAGTAGCGCCTAAGGAGAGGTGTTGGTGAGAGTAGCATGGAAGGAGAGGTGTTGGTGAGAGTAGCATGAAAAGAGAGAGGTTGGTGATAGTAGCATGGAAGGAGAGGTGCTGGTGAGAGTAGCATGGAAGGACATGTGTTGGTAAGAGTAGCATGGAAAGAGAGATGATGGAGAGAGTAGCATGGAAAGAGAGGAGCTGGTGAGAGTAGCATGGAAGGAGAGGTGTTGGTGAGAGTAGCATGGAAAGAGAAGTGCTGGTGAGAGTAGCATGGAAGGAGTGGTGTTAGTGAGAGTAGCAAGGAAGGAGAGGTGCTGGCGAGAGTAGCATGGAAGGAGAGGTGCTGGTGAGATTAGCATGGAAGGAGAGGTGTTGGTGAGAGTAGCATGGAAGGAGAGGTGTTGATGAGAGTAGCATGGAAGCAGAGGTGTTGACGAGAGTAACATGAAAGGAGAGGTGATGGTGAGAGTAGCAAGGAAGAAGAGGTGGTGGTAAGAGTAGCGTGGAAAGAGAGGGGCTGGTGAGAGTAGCATGGATGGAGAGTTGCTGGTGAGAGTAGCATGGAAGGGGAGGTGCTGGCGAGAGTAGCATGGAAAGAGAGGTGTTGGTGAGAGTAACATGGAAAGAGAGGTGCTGGTGAGAGTAGCATCTAAGGAGAGCTGTTGGTGAAAGTAACATGGAAGGAGAGGTGCTGGAGAGAGTAGCTTGGAAGGAGAGGTGTTGGTGAGAGTAACATGGATGGAGAGGGGCTGGTGAGAGTAGCATGGAAGGAGAGGTGTCGGTGAGAGTAGCATGGAAGGAGAGGTGTTGGTGAGAGTAACATGGAAGGAGAGGTGTTGGTGAGAGTATCGTAGAAGGAGAGGAGCTGGTGAGAGAAGGATGGAAGGAGAGTTGCTGATGAGAGTAGAATGGAAGGAGAGGTGCTGGTGAGAGTAGCATGGAAGGAGAGGTGCTGGTGAGAGCAGCATGGAAGGAGAGGTGCTGGTGAGAGTAACGTGGAAGGAGAGGTGCTGATGAGAGTAGCATCTAAGGAGAGGTGTTGGTGAGAGTAGCATGGAAGGAGAGGTGCTGGTGAGAGTAACATGGAAGGACAGGTGCTGGTGAGAGTAGCATGGAAGGAGAGGTGTTGGTGAGAGTAGCACGGAAGGAGAGGTGATGGTGAGAGTAGCATCTAAGGAGAGGTGCTGGTGAGAGTAGCACGGAAGGAGAGGTGTTGGTGAAAGTAACATAGAAGGAGAGGTGCTGTTGAGAGTAGCATCTAAGGAGAGGTGTTGGTGAGAATAGCATAGAGGGAGAGGTGCTGGTAAGATTAGCATGGAAGGAGAGGTGCTGGTGAGAGTAGCATGGAAGGAGAGGTGTTGGTGAGAGTAGCACGGAAGGAGAGGTGTTGGTGGGAGTAACATGGAAGAAGAGGTGCTGGTGAGAGTAGCATCTAAGGAGAGGTGTTGGTGAGAGTAGCATGGAAGGAGAGGTGCTGGTGAGAGTAACATGGAAGGACAGGTGCTGGTGAGAATAGCATCGAAGGAGAGGTGTTGGTAGGAGTAGCATGGATGGAGAGGTGCTGGTGAGAGTAACATGGAAGGAGAGGTGCTGGTGAGAGTAACATGGAAGGAGAGGTGTTGGTGAAAGTAACATGGAAGGAGAGGTGCTGGTGAGAGTAGCATGGAAGGAGAGGTGTTGGTAGAAGTAGCATGGAAGGAGAGGTGCTGGTGAGAGTAACATAAACGGAGAGGTCTTGGTGAGAGTAGCATGGAAGGAGAGGTGCTGGTGAGAGTAGCATCTAAGGAGAGGTGTTGGTGAGAGTAACATGGAAGGAGAGGTGCTGGTGAGAGAAGCATCTAAGGAGAGCTGTTGGTGAAAGTAACATGGAAGGAGAGGTGTCGGTGAGAGTAGCTTGGAAGGAGAGGTGCTGGTGAGAGTAGCATGGAAAAAGAGGTGCTGGCGAGAGTAGCATGGAAGGAGAGGTTTTGGTGAGAGTATCGTATAAGGAGAGAAGCTGGTGAGAGTAGCATCTAAGGAGAGGTGTTGGTGAGAGTAACATGGAAGGAGAGGTGCTGGTGAGAGAAGCATCTAAGGAGAGCTGTTGGTGAAAGTAACATGGAAGGAGAGGTGTCGGTGAGAGTAGCTTGGAAGGAGAGGTGCTGGTGAGAGTAGCATGGAAAAAGAGGTGCTGGCGAGAGTAGCATGGAAGGAGAGGTTTTGGTGAGATTATCGTATAAGGAGAGAAGCTGGTGAGAGTAGCATGGAAGGAGAAGTGCTGGTGAGAGTAGCATGGAAGGAGAGGTGTTGGTGAGAGTAAAATGGATGGAGAAAGGCTGGTGAGAGTAGCGCCTAAGGAGAGGTGTTGGTGAGAGTAGCATGGAAGGAGAGGTGTTGGTGAGAGTAGCATGGAAGGAGAAGTGTTGGTGAGAGCAGCATGGAAGGAGAGGTGCTGGTGAGAGTAGCTCGGAAGGAGAGGTGTTGGTGAGAGTAGCATGGAAGGAGAGGTGCTGGTGAGAGTAGTATGGAAGGAGAGGTGCTGGTGCGAGTAGCATGAAAGGAGAGGTGCTGGTGAGAGTAGCATGGAAGGAGAGGTGCTGGTGAGAGTAGCATCTAAGGAGAGGTGATGGTGAGAGTAACTTGGAAGGAGAGGTGCTGGAGAGAGTAGCATCTAAGGAGAGGTGTTGGTGAGAGTAGCATGGAAAGAGAGGTGCTGGTAAGAGTAGTATGGATGGAGAGGTGCTGGTGAGAGTAACATGGAAGGAGAGGTGTTGGGGAGAATAGCATGGAAGGAGAGGTGTTGGTGAGAGTAGCATGGAAGGAGAGGTGTTGGTGAGAGAAGCATGCAAGGAGAGGTGCTGGTGAGAGTAGCATGGAAGGAGAGGTGTTGGTGAGAGTAGCGTGGAATGAGAGGAGCTGGTGAGAGTAGCATGGAAGGAGAGGTGTTGGCGAGAGTAGCATGGAAAGAGAAGTGCTGGTGAGAGTAGCATCTAAGGAGAGGTGATGGTGAGAGTAACATGGAAGGAGAGGTGCTGGTGAGAGTAGCATCTAAAAAGAGCTGATGGTGAAAGTAACATGGAAGGAGAGGTGCTGGTGAGAGTAGCATCTAAGGAGAGGTGTTGGTGAGAGTAGCATGGAAGGAGAGGTGCTGGTGAGAGTAGCATCTAAGGAGAGGTGTTGGTGAGAGTAGCATGGAAGGAGAGGTGCTGGTGAGAGTAGCATCTAAAAAGAGCTGATGGTGAAAGTAACATGGAAGGAGAGGTGCTGGTGAGAGTAGCATCTAAGGAGAGGTGTTGGTGAGAGTAACATGGAAGGAGAGGTGCTGGTGAGAGTAACATGGAAGGAGAGGAGCTGATGAGAGTAGCGAGGAAGAAGAGGTGCTGGTGAGAGTAGCATGGAAGGAGAGGTGCTGGTGAGAGTAGCATGGAAGGAGAGGTGCTGGTGAGAGTAGCATGGAAGGAGAGGTGCTGGTGAGAGTAGCATTGAAGGAGATGGGTTGCTGAGAGTAGCATGGAAGGAGAGGTGTTGGTGAGAGTAGCATTGAAGGAGATGGGTTGGTGAGAATAGCATGGATGGAGAGGTGCTGGTGAGAGTAGCATCTAAGGAGAGGTATTGTTGAGAGTAACATGGAAGGAGAGGTGCTGGTGAGATTAGCATCTAAGGAGAGCTGTTTGTGAAAGTAACATGGAAGGAGAGGTGTCGGTGAGAGTAGCATGGAAGGAGAGGTGTTGTTAGAATAGCATGGAAGGAGAGTTGTTGGTGAGAGTAGCATGGAAGGAGATTTGCAGGTGAGAGTAGCATGGAAGGAGAGGTGTTGGTGATAGTAGCATGGAAGGTGAGGTGCTGGTGAGAGCAGCATGGAAGGAGAGGTGCAGGTGAGAGTAACACCTAAGTAGACGTGTTGGTGAGAGTAGCATGGAAGGAGAGGTGCTGGTGAGAGTAACATGGAAGGAGAGGTGCTGGTGAGAGTAACATGGAAGGAGAGGTGTCGGTGAGAGTAGGATGGAAGGAGAGATGTTGGTGAGAGTAGCATAGAAGGAGATTTGCTGGTGAGAGTAGCATGGAAGGAGAGGTGTTATTGATAGTAGCATGGAAGGAGAGGTGCTGGTGAGAGTAGCATGGAAGGAGAGGTGTTTATGAGAGTAGCATGGAAGGAGAGGTGCTGGTGAGAGTAGCATGGAAGGAGAGGTGCTGGTGAGAGTAGCACCTAAGGAGAGGTGTTGGTGAGACAAGCATGGAAGGAGAGGTGTTGGTGAGAGTAACATGGAAGAAGAGGTGTTAATGAGAGTAGCATGGAAGGAGAGGTGCTGGTGAGAGTAGCATGGAAGGAGAGGTGCTGGTATGAGTAGTTTGGAAGGAGAGATGTTGATGAGAGTAGCATGGAAGAAGAGGTGTTGGTGAGAGTAGCATGGAAGGGGAGGTGCTGGTGAGAGTAGCATGGAAGGAGAGGTGTTGGTGATAGTAGCATGGAAGGAGAGGTGCTGGTGAGAGTAGCATGGAAGGAGAGGTGTTGGTGAGAGTAGCATGGAAGGAGAGGTGCTGGTGAGAGTAGCATGGAAGGAGAGGTGTTGGTGATAGTAGCATGGAAGGAGAGGTGTTGGTGAGAGTAGCATTTGAAGGAGATGTGCTGGTGAGAGTAGCATGGAAGGAGAGGTGCTGGTGAGAGTAGCCTGGAAAGAGAGATGTTGATGAGAGTACCATGGAAGGAGAGGTGTTGGGGAGAGTAGCATGGAAGGAGAGGTGCTGGTGAGAGTAGCATGGAAGGAGAGGTGTTGGTGATAGTAGCATGGAAGGAGAGGTGCTGGTGAGAGTAGCATGGAAGGAGAGATACTGGTGAGAGTAGCATGGAAAGAGAGGTGTTGGTGAGAGTAGCAAGGAAGAAGAGGTGCTGGTGAGAGTAGCATGGAAGGAGAGGTGCTGGTGAGAGTAGCATGGAAGAAGAGGTGCTGGTAAGAGTAGTTTGGAAGGAGAGATGTTGATGAGAGTAGCATGGAAGAAGAGGTGTTGGTGAGAGTAGCATGGAAGGAGAGGTGCTGGTGAGAGTAGCATCTAAGGAGAGGTGTTGGTGAGAGTAGCATGGAAGGAGAGGTGCTGGTGAGAGTAGCATGGAAGGAGAGGTGCTTTTGAGAGTAGCATGGAAGGAGAGGGGCTGGTAAGAGTAACATGGAAGGAGAGGTGCTGGTGAGAGTAGCGCCTAAGGAGAGGTGTTGGTGAGAGTAGCATGGAAGGAGAGGTGTTAGTGAGAGTAGCATGGAAGGAGAGGTGCTGGTGAGAGTAGCATGGAAGGAGAGGTGCTGGTAAGAGTAGTTTGGAAGGAGAGATGTTGATGAGAGTAGCATGGAAGAAGAGGTGTTGGTGAGAGTAGCATGGAAGGGGAGGTGCTGGTGAGAGTAGCATGGAAGGAGAGGTGTTGGTGATAGTAGCATGGAAGGAGAGGTGCTGGTGAGAGTAGCATGGAAGGAGAGGTGTTGGTGAGAGTAGCATGGAAGGAGATGTGCTGGTGAGAGTAGCATGGAAGGAGAGGTGCTGGTGAGAGTAGCCTGGAAAGAGAGATGTTGATGAGAGTAGGATGGAAGGAGAGGTGTTGGTGAGAGTAGCATGGAAGGAGAGGTGCTGGTGAGAGTAGCATGGAAGCAGAGGTGTTGGTGATAGTAGCATGGAAGGAGAGGTGCTGGTGAGAGTAGCATGAAAGGAGAGATACTGGTGAGAGTAGCATGGAAAGAGAGGTGTTGGTGAGAGTAGCATGGAAGAAGAGGTGCTGGTGAGAGTAGCATGGAAGGAGAGGTGTTGGTGATAGTAGCATGGAAGGAGAGGTGCTGGTGAGAGTTGCATGGAAGGAGAGGTGTTTGTGAGAGTAGCATGGAAGGAGAGGTGCTGGTGAGTGTAGCATGGAAGGAGAGGTGCTAGTGAGAGTAGCACGTAAGGAGAGGTGTTGGTGAGACTTGCATGGAAGGGGAGGTGTTGGTGAGAGTAACATGGAAGGAGAGGTGCTGGTGAGAGTAGCACCTAAGGAGAGGTATTGGTGAGACTAGCATGGAAGGAGAGGTGCTGGTGAGAGTTGCATGGAAGGTGAGGTGTTTGTGAGAGTATAGTGGAAGTAGAGGAGCTGGTGAGAGTAGCATGGAAGGAGAGGTGCTGGCGAGCGTAACATGGAAGGAGAGGTGCTAGTGAGAGTAGCATCTAAGGAGAGATGTTTGTGAAAGTAACATGGAAGGAGAGGTTTCGGTGAGAGTAGCATGGAAGGAGAGGTGCTGGTGAGAGTAGCATGGATAGAGAGATGTTGGTGAGAGTAGCATTGAAGGAGAGGTGCTGGTGAGAGTAGCATGGATAGAGAGATGTTGGTGAGAGTAGCATGGAAGGAGAGGTGTTGGTTAGAGTAGCATGGAAAGAGAGATGTTGGTGAGAGTAGCATGGAAGGAGATTTGCTGGTGAGAGTAGCATGGAAGGAGAGGTGTTGGTGATAGTAGCATGAAAGGAGAGGTGCTGGTGAGAGTAGCATGGAAGGAGAGGTGTTTGTGAGAGTAGCATGGAAGGAGAGGTGCTGTTGATAGCAGCATGGAAGGAGAGGTGCTGGTGAGAGTAGCACCTAAAGAGAGGTGTTGGTGAGACTAACATGGAAGGAGAGGTGTTGCTGAGAGTAACATGGAAGGAGAGGTGTTGGTGAAAGTAGCATGGAAAAAGTTGGGTTGTTAAGAGTAGCATGGAAGGAGAGGTGCTGGTGAGAGTAGCACCTAAGAAGAGGTGTTAGTGATAGTAGCATGGAAGGAGGGGTGCTGCTGAGAGTAGCACCTAAGCAGAGGTGTTAGTGAGAGTAGCCTGGAAGGAGAGGTGTTGGTAAGAATATTATGGAAGGAGAGGTGTTGGTGAGAGTAGCATGGAAGGAGAGGTGCTGGTGAGAGTAGCATGGAAGGAGAGGTGCTGGTGAGAGTAACATGGAAGGAGAGGTGTTGGTGAGAGTAACATGGAAGCAGAGGTGCTGGTGAGAGTAGCGCCTAAGGAGAGGTGTTGGTGAGAGTAGCATGGAAGGAGAGGTGTTGGTGAGAGTAGCATGAAAAGAGAGAGGTTGGTGATAGTAGCATGGAAGGAGAGGTGCTGGTGAGAGTAGCATGGAAGGACATGTGTTGGTAAGAGTAGCATGGAAAGAGAGATGATGGAGAGAGTAGCATGGAAAGAGAGGAGCTGGTGAGAGTAGCATGGAAGGAGAGGTGTTGGTGAGAGTAGCATGGAAAGAGAAGTGCTGGTGAGAGTAGCATGGAAGGAGTGGTGTTAGTGAGAGTAGCAAGGAAGGAGAGGTGCTGGCGAGAGTAGCATGGAAGGAGAGGTGCTGGTGAGATTAGCATGGAAGGAGAGGTGTTGGTGAGAGTAGCATGGAAGGAGAGGTGTTGATGAGAGTAGCATGGAAGCAGAGGTGTTGACGAGAGTAACATGAAAGGAGAGGTGTTGGTGAGAGTAGCAAGGAAGAAGAGGTGGTGGTAAGAGTAGCGTGGAAAGAGAGGGGCTGGTGAGAGTAGCATGGATGGAGAGTTGCTGGTGAGAGTAGCATGGAAGGGGAGGTGCTGGCGAGAGTAGCATGGAAAGAGAGGTGTTGGTGAGAGTAACATGGAAAGAGAGGTGCTGGTGAGAGTAGCATCTAAGGAGAGCTGTTGGTGAAAGTAACATGGAAGGAGAGGTGCTGGAGAGAGTAGCTTGGAAGGAGAGGTGTTGGTGAGAGTAACATGGATGGAGAGGGGCTGGTGAGAGTAGCATGGAAGGAGAGGTGTCGGTGAGAGTAGCATGGAAGGAGAGGTGTTGGTGAGAGTAACATGGAAGGAGAGGTGTTGGTGAGAGTATCGTAGAAGGAGAGGAGCTGGTGAGAGTAGGATGGAAGGAGAGTTGCTGATGAGAGTAGAATGGAAGGAGAGGTGCTGGTGAGAGTAGCATGGAAGGAGAGGTGCTGGTGAGAGCAGCATGGAAGGAGAGGTGCTGGTGAGAGTAACGTGGAAGGAGAGGTGCTGATGAGAGTAGCATCTAAGGAGAGGTGTTGGTGAGAGAAGCATGGAAGGAGAGGTGCTGGTGAGAGTAACATGGAAGGACAGGTGCTGGTGAGAGTAGCATGGAAGGAGAGGTGTTGGTGAGAGTAGCACGGAAGGAGAGGTGATGGTGAGAGTAGCATCTAAGGAGAGGTGCTGGTGAGAGTAGCACGGAAGGAGAGGTGTTGGTGAAAGTAACATAGAAGGAGAGGTGCTGTTGAGAGTAGCATCTAAGGAGAGGTGTTGGTGAGAATAGCATAGAGGGAGAGGTGCTGGTAAGATTAGCATGGAAGGAGAGGTGCTGGTGAGAGTAGCATGGAAGGAGAGGTGTTGGTGAGAGTAGCACGGAAGGAGAGGTGTTGGTGGGAGTAACATGGAAGAAGAGGTGCTGGTGAGAGTAGCATCTAAGGAGAGGTGTTGGTGAGAGTAGCATGGAAGGAGAGGTGCTGGTGAGAGTAACATGGAAGGACAGGTGCTGGTGAGAATAGCATCGAAGGAGAGGTGTTGGTAGGAGTAGCATGGATGGAGAGGTGCTGGTGAGAGTAACATGGAAGGAGAGGTGCTGGTGAGAGTAACATGGAAGGAGAGGTGTTGGTGAAAGTAACATGGAAGGAGAGGTGCTGGTGAGAGTAGCATGGAAGGAGAGGTGTTGGTAGAAGTAGCATGGAAGGAGAGGTGCTGGTGAGAGTAACATAAACGGAGAGGTCTTGGTGAGAGTAGCATGGAAGGAGAGGTGCTGGTGAGAGTAGCATCTAAGGAGAGGTGTTGGTGAGAGTAACATGGAAGGAGAGGTGCTGGTGAGAGAAGCTTCTAAGAAGAGCTGTTGGTGAAAGTAACATGGAAGGAGAGGTGTCGGTGAGAGTAGCTTGGAAGGAGAGGTGCTGGTGAGAGTAGCATGGAAAAAGAGGTGCTGGCGAGAGTAGCATGGAAGGAGAGGTTTTGGTGAGAGTATCGTATAAGGAGAGAAGCTGGTGAGAGTAGCATCTAAGGAGAGGTGTTGGTGAGAGTAACATGGAAGGAGAGGTGCTGGTGAGAGAAGCATCTAAGGAGAGCTGTTGGTGAAAGTAACATGGAAGGAGAGGTGTCGGTGAGAGTAGCTTGGAAGGAGAGGTGCTGGTGAGAGTAGCATGGAAAAAGAGGTGCTGGCGAGAGTAGCATGGAAGGAGAGGTTTTGGTGAGAGTATCGTATAAGGAGAGAAGCTGGTGAGAGTAGCATGGAAGGAGAAGTGCTGGTGAGAGTAGCATGGAAGGAGAGGTGTTGGTGAGAGTAAAATGGATGGAGAAAGGCTGGTGAGAGTAGCGCCTAAGGAGAGGTGTTGGTGAGAGTAGCATGGAAGGAGAGGTGTTGGTGAGAGTAGCATGGAAGGAGAAGTGTTGGTGAGAGCAGCATGGAAGGAGAGGTGCTGGTGAGAGTAGCTCGGAAGGAGAGGTGTTGGTGAGAGTAGCATGGAAGGAGAGGTGCTGGTGAGAGTAGTATGGAAGGAGAGGTGCTGGTGCGAGTAGCATGAAAGGAGAGGTGCTGGTGAGAGTAGCATGGAAGGAGAGGTGCTGGTGAGAGTAGCATCTAAGGAGAGGTGATGGTGAGAGTAACTTGGAAGGAGAGGTGCTGGAGAGAGTAGCATCTAAGGAGAGGTGTTGGTGAGAGTAGCATGGAAAGAGAGGTGCTGGTAAGAGTAGTATGGATGGAGAGGTGCTGGTGAGAGTAACATGGAAGGAGAGGTGTTGGGGAGAATAGCATGGAAGGAGAGGTGTTGGTGAGAGTAGCATGGAAGGAGAGGTGTTGGTGAGAGAAGCATGCAAGGAGAGGTGCTGGTGAGAGTAGCATGGAAGGAGAGGTGTTGGTGAGAGTAGCGTGGAAGGAGAGGAGCTGGTGAGAGTAGCATGGAAGGAGAGGTGTTGGCGAGAGTAGCATGGAAAGAGAAGTGCTGGTGAGAGTAGCATCTAAGGAGAGGTGATGGTGAGAGTAACATGGAAGGAGAGGTGCTGGTGAGAGTAGCATCTAAAAAGAGCTGATGGTGAAAGTAACATGGAAGGAGAGGTGCTGGTGAGAGTAGCATCTAAGGAGAGGTGTTGGTGAGAGTAGCATGGAAGGAGAGGTGCTGGTGAGAGTAGCATCTAAGGAGAGGTGTTGGTGAGAGTAGCATGGAAGGAGAGGTGCTGGTGAGAGTAGCATCTAAAAAGAGCTGATGGTGAAAGTAAGATGGAAGGAGAGGTGCTGGTGAGAGTAGCATCTAAGGAGAGGTGTTGGTGAGAGTAACATGGAAGGAGAGGTGCTGGTGAGAGTAACATGGAAGGAGAGGAGCTGATGAGAGTAGCGAGGAAGAAGAGGTGCTGGTGAGAGTAGCATGGAAGGAGAGGTGCTGGTGAGAGTAGCATGGAAGGAGAGGTGCTGGTGAGAGTAGCATGGAAGGAGAGGTGCTGGTGAGAGTAGCATTGAAGGAGATGGGTTGCTGAGAGTAGCATGGAAGGAGAGGTGTTGGTGAGAGTAGCATTGAAGGAGATGGGTTGGTGAGAGTAGCATGGAAGGAGAGGTGCTGGTGAGAGTAGCATGGAAGGAGAGGTGTTGGTGAGAGTAGCATGGAAAGAGAGGAGCTGGTGTGAGTAGCATGGAAGGAGAGGTGTTGGTGAGAATAGCATGGATGGAGAGGTGCTGGTGAGAGTAGCATCTAAGGAGAGGTATTGTTGAGAGTAACATGGAAGGAGAGGTGCTGGTGAGATTAGCATCTAAGGAGAGCTGTTTGTGAAAGTAATATGGAAGGAGAGGTGTCGGTGAGAGTAGCATGGAAGGAGAGGTGTTGTTAGAATAGCATGGAAGGAGAGTTGTTGGTGAGAGTAGCATGGAAGGAGATTTGCAGGTGAGAGTAGCATGGAAGGAGAGGTGTTGGTGATAGTAGCATGGAAGGTGAGGTGCTGGTGAGAGCAGCATGGAAGGAGAGGTGCAGGTGAGAGTAACACCTAAGTAGACGTGTTGGTGAGAGTAGCATGGAAGGAGAGGTGCTGGTGAGAGTAACATGGAAGGAGAGGTGCTGGTGAGAGTAACATGGAAGGAGAGGTGTCGGTGAGAGTAGGATGGAAGGAGAGATGTTGGTGAGAGTAGCATAGAAGGAGATTTGCTGGTGAGAGTAGCATGGAAGGAGAGGTGTTATTGATAGTAGCATGGAAGGAGAGGTGCTGGTGAGAGTAGCATGGAAGGAGAGGTGTTTATGAGAGTAGCATGGAAGGAGAGGTGCTGGTGAGAGTAGCATGGAAGGAGAGGTGCTGGTGAGAGTAGCACCTAAGGAGAGGTGTTGGTGAGACAAGCATGGAAGGAGAGGTGTTGGTGAGAGTAACATGGAAGAAGAGGTGTTAATGAGAGTAGCATGGAAGGAGAGGTGCTGGTGAGAGTATCATGGAAGGAGAGGTGCTGGTAAGAGTAGTATGGAAGAAAAGATGTTGATGAGAGTAGCATGGAAGGAGAGGTGTTGGTGAGAGTAGCATGGAAGGAGAGGTGCTGGTGAGAGTAGCATGGAAGGAGAGGTGTTGGTGATAGTAGCATAGAAGGAGAGGTGCTGGTGAGAGTAGCATGGAAGGAGAGGTGTTGGTGAGAGTAGCATTTGAAGGAGATGTGCTGGTGAGAGTAGCATGGAAGGAGAGGTGCTGGTGAGAGTTGCATGGAAGGAGAGGTGTTTGTGAGAGTAGCATGGAAGGAGAGGTGCTGGTGAGTGTAGCATGGAAGGAGAGGTGCTGGTGAGAGTAGCACGTAAGGAGAGGTGTTGGTGAGACTTGCATGGAAGGGGAGGTGTTGGTGAGAGTAACATGGAAGGAGAGGTGCTGGTGAGAGTAGCACCTAAGGAGAGGTATTGGTGAGACTAGCATGGAAGGAGAGGTGCTGGTGAGAGTTGCATGGAAGGTGAGGTGTTTGTGAGAGTATAGTGGAAGTAGAGGAGCTGGTGAGAGTAGCATGGAAGGAGAGGTGCTGGCGAGCGTAACATGGAAGGAGAGGTGCTAGTGAGAGTAGCATCTAAGGAGAGATGTTTGTGAAAGTAACATGGAAGGAGAGGTTTCGGTGAGAGTAGCATGGAAGGAGAGGTGCTGGTGAGAGTAGCATGGATAGAGAGATGTTGGTGAGAGTAGCATTGAAGGAGAGGTGCTGGTGAGAGTAGCATGGATAGAGAGATGTTGGTGAGAGTAGCATGGAAGGAGAGGTGTTGGTTAGAGTAGCATGGAAAGAGAGATGTTGGTGAGAGTAGCATGGAAGGAGATTTGCTGGTGAGAGTAGCATGGAAGGAGAGGTGTTGGTGATAGTAGCATGAAAGGAGAGGTGCTGGTGAGAGTAGCATGGAAGGAGAGGTGTTTGTGAGAGTAGCATGGAAGGAGAGGTGCTGTTGATAGCAGCATGGAAGGAGAGGTGCTGGTGAGAGTAGCACCTAAAGAGAGGTGTTGGTGAGACTAACATGGAAGGAGAGGTGTTGCTGAGAGTAACATGGAAGGAGAGGTGTTGGTGAAAGTAGCATGGAAAAAGATGGGTTGTTAAGAGTAGCATGGAAGGAGAGGTGCTGGTGAGAGTAGCACCTAAGTAGAGGTGTTAGTGATAGTAGCATGGAAGGAGGGGTGCTGCTGAGAGTAGCACCTAAGCAGAGGTGTTAGTGAGAGTAGCCAGGAAGGAGAGGTGTTGGTAAGAATATTATGGAAGGAGAGGTGTTGGTGAGAGTAGCATTGAAGGAGAGGTGCTGGTGAGAGTAGCATGGAAGGATAGGTGCTGGTGAGAGTAACATGGAAGGAGAGGTGTTGGTGAGAGTAACATGGAAGCAGAGGTGCTGGTGAGAGTAGCGCCTAAGGAGAGGTGTTGGTGAGAGTAGCATGGAAGGAGAGGTGTTGGTGAGAGTAGCATGAAAAGAGAGAGGTTGGTAATAGTAGCATGGAAGGAGAGGTGCTGGTGAGAGTAGCATGGAAGGACATGTGTTGGTAAGAGTAGCATGGAAAGAGAGATGATGGAGAGAGTAGCATGGAAAGGGAGGAGCTGGTGAGAGTAGCATGGAAGGAGAGGTGTTGGTGAGAGTAGCATGGAAAGAGAAGTGCTGGTGAGAGTAGCATGGAAGGAGTGGTGTTAGTGAGAGTAGCAAGGAAGGAGAGGTGCTGGCGAGAGTAGCATGGAAGGAGAGGTGCTGGTGAGATTAGCATGGAAGGAGAGGTGTTGGTGAGAGTAGCATGGAAGGAGAGGTGTTGATGAGAGTAGCATGGAAGCAGAGGTGTTGACGAGAGTAACATGAAAGGAGAGGTGATGGTGAGAGTAGCAAGGAAGAAGAGGTGGTGGTAAGAGTAGCGTGGAAAGAGAGGGGCTGGTGAGAGTAGCATGGATGGAGAGTTGCTGGTGAGAGTAGCATGGAAGGGGAGGTGCTGGCGAGAGTAGCATGGAAAGAGAGGTGTTGGTGAGAGTAACATGGAAAGAGAGGTGCTGGTGAGAGTAGCATCTAAGGAGAGCTGTTGGTGAAAGTAACATGGAAGGAGAGGTGCTGGAGAGAGTAGCTTGGAAGGAGAGGTGTTGGTGAGAGTAACATGGATGGAGAGGGGCTGGTGAGAGTAGCATGGAAGGAGAGGTGTCGGTGAGAGTAGCATGGAAGGAGAGGTGTTGGTGAGAGTAACATGGAAGGAGAGGTGTTGGTGAGAGTATCGTAGAAGGAGAGGAGCTGGTGAGAGTAGGATGGAAGGAGAGTTGCTGATGAGAGTAGAATGGAAGGAGAGGTGCTGGTGAGAGTAGCATGGAAGGAGAGGTGCTGGTGAGAGCAGCATGGAAGGAGAGGTGCTGGTGAGAGTAACGTGGAAGGAGAGGTGCTGATGAGAGTAGCATCTAAGGAGAGGTGTTGGTGAGAGTAGCATGGAAGGAGAGGTGCTGGTGAGAGTAACATGGAAGGACAGGTGCTGGTGAGAGTAGCATGGAAGGAGAGGTGTTGGTGAGAGTAGCACGGAAGGAGAGGTGATGGTGAGAGTAGCATCTAAGGAGAGGTGCTGGTGAGAGTAGCACGGAAGGAGAGGTGTTGGTGAAAGTAACATAGAAGGAGAGGTGCTGTTGAGAGTAGCATCTAAGGAGAGGTGTTGGTGAGAAAAGCATAGAGGGAGAGGTGCTGGTAAGATTAGCATGGAAGGAGAGGTGCTGGTGAGAGTAGCATGGAAGGAGAGGTGTTGGTGAGAGTAGCACGGAAGGAGAGGTGTTGGTGGGAGTAACATGGAAGAAGAGGTGCTGGTGAGAGTAGCATCTAAGGAGAGGTGTTGGTGAGAGTAGCATGGAAGGAGAGGTGCTGGTGAGAGTAACATGGAAGGACAGGTGCTGGTGAGAATAGCATCGAAGGAGAGGTGTTGGTAGGAGTAGCATGGATGGAGAGGTGCTGGTGAGAGTAACATGGAAGGAGAGGTGCTGGTGAGAGTAACATGGAAGGAGAGGTGTTGGTGAAAGTAACGTGGAAGGAGAGGTGCTGGTGAGAGTAGCATGGAAGGAGAGGTGTTGGTAGAAGTAGCATGGAAGGAGAGGTGCTGGTGAGAGTAACATAAACGGAGAGGTCTTGGTGAGAGTAGCATGGAAGGAGAGGTGCTGGTGAGAGTAGCATCTAAGGAGAGGTGTTGGTGAGAGTAACATGGAAGGAGAGGTGCTGGTGAGAGAAGCATCTAAGGAGAGCTGTTGGTGAAAGTAACATGGAAGGAGAGGTGTCGGTGAGAGTAGCTTGGAAGGAGAGGTGCTGGTGAGAGTAGCATGGAAAAAGAGGTGCTGGCGAGAGTAGCATGGAAGGAGAGGTTTTGGTGAGAGTATCGTATAAGGAGAGAAGCTGGTGAGAGTAGCATCTAAGGAGAGGTGTTGGTGAGAGTAACATGGAAGGAGAGGTGCTGGTGAGAGAAGCATCTAAGGAGAGCTGTTGGTGAAAGTAACATGGAAGGAGAGGTGTCGGTGAGAGTAGCTTGGAAGGAGAGGTGCTGGTGAGAGTAGCATGGAAAAAGAGGTGCTGGCGAGAGTAGCATGGAAGGAGAGGTTTTGGTGAGAGTATCGTATAAGGAGAGAAGCTGGTGAGAGTAGCATGGAAGGAGAAGTGCTGGTGAGAGTAGCATGGAAGGAGAGGTGTTGGTGAGAGTAAAATGGATGGAGAAAGGCTGGTGAGAGTAGCGCCTAAGGAGAGGTGTTGGTGAGAGTAGCATGGAAGGAGAGGTGTTGGTGAGAGTAGCATGGAAGGAGAAGTGTTGGTGAGAGCAGCATGGAAGGAGAGGTGCTGGTGAGAGTAGCTCGGAAGGAGAGGTGTTGGTGAGAGTAGCATGGAAGGAGAGGTGCTGGTGAGAGTAGTATGGAAGGAGAGGTGCTGGTGCGAGTAGCATGAGAGGAGAGGTGCTGGTGAGAGTAGCATGGAAAAAGAGGTGCTGGTGAGAGTAGCATCTAAGGAGAGGTGATGGTGAGAGTAACTTGGAAGGAGAGGTGCTGGAGAGAGTAGCATCTAAGGAGAGGTGTTGGTGAGAGTAGCATGGAAAGAGAGGTGCTGGTAAGAGTAGTATGGATGGAGAGGTGCTGGTGAGAGTAACATGGAAGGAGAGGTGTTGGGGAGAATAGCATGGAAGGAGAGGTGTTGGTGAGAGTAGCATGGAAGGAGAGGTGTTGGTGAGAGAAGCATGCAAGGAGAGGTGCTGGTGAGAGTAGCATGGAAGGAGAGGTGTTGGTGAGAGTAGCGAGGAAGGAGAGGAGCTGGTGAGAGTAGCATGGAAGGAGAGGTGTTGGCGAGAGTAGCATGGAAAGAGAAGTGCTGGTGAGAGTAGCATCTAAGGAGAGGTGATGGTGAGAGTAACATGGAAGGAGAGGTGCTGGTGAGAGTAGCATCTAAAAAGGGCTGATGGTGAAAGTAACATGGAAGGAGAGGTGCTGGTGAGAGTAGCATCTAAGGAGAGGTGTTGGTGAGAGTAGCATGGAAGGAGAGGTGCTGGTGAGAGTAGCATCTAAGGAGAGGTGTTGGTGAGAGTAGCATGGAAGGAGAGGTGCTGGTGAGAGTAGCATCTAAAAAGAGCTGATGGTGAAAGTAACATGGAAGGAGAGGTGCTGGTGAGAGTAGCATCTAAGGAGAGGTGTTGGTGAGAGTAACATGGAAGGAGAGGTGCTGGTGAGAGTAACATGGAAGGAGAGGAGCTGATGAGAGTAGCGAGGAAGAAGAGGTGCTGGTGAGAGTAGCATCTAAGGAGAGGTGTTGGTGAGAGTAGCATGGAAGGAGAGGTGCTGGTGAGAGTAGCATGGAAGGAGAGGTGCTGGTGAGAGTAGCATGGAAGGAGAGGTGCTGGTAAGAGTAACATGGAAGGAGAGGTGCTGGTGAGAGTAGCGCCTAAGGAGAGGTGTTGGTGAGAGTAGCATGGAAGGAGAGGTGTTAGTGAGAGTAACATGGTAGGAGAGGTGCTGGTGAGAATAGCATGCAAGGAGAGGTGCTGGTAAGAGTAGTATGGAAGGAGAGATGTTGATGAGAGTAGCATGGAAGGAGAGGTGTTGGTGATAGTAGCATGGAAGGAGAGATGCTGGTGAGAGTAGCATGGAAGGAGAGGTGTTGGTGAGAGTAGCATGGAAGGAGAGGTGCTGGTGAGAGTAGCATGGAAGGAGAGATACTGGTGAGAGAAGCATGGAAGGAGAGGTGTTGGTGAGAGTAGCATGGAAGGAGAGGTGCTGGTGAGAGTAGCATGGAAGGAGAGGTGTTGGTGATAGTAGCATGGAAGGAGAGGTGCTGGTGAGAGTAGCATGGAAGGAGAGATACTGGTGAGAGTAGCATGGAAAGAGAGGTGTTGGTGAGAGTAGCATGGAAGAAGAGGTGCTGGTGAGAGTAGCATGGAAGGAGAGGTGTTGGTGTTAGTAGCATGGAAGGAGAGGTGCTGGTGAGAGCTGCATGGAAGGAGAGGTGTATGTGAGAGTAGCATGGAAGGAGAGATGCTGGTGAGTGTAGCATGGAAGGAGAGGTGCTGGTGAGAGTAGCACCTTAGGAGAGGTGTCGGTGAGACTTGCATGGAAGGGGAGGTGTTGGTGAGAGTAACATGGAAGGAGAGGTGCTGGTGAGAGTAGCACCTAAGGAGAGGTATTGGTGAGACTAGCATGGAAGGAGAGATGCTGGTGAGAGTAGCATGGAAGGAGAGGTGCTGGCGAGCGTAACATGGAAGGAGAGGTGCTAGTGAGAGTAGCATCTAAGGAGAGATGTTTGTGAGAGTAACATGGAAGGAGAGGTGTCGGTGAGAGTAGCATGGAAGGAGAGGTGCTGGTGAGAGTAGCATGGATAGAGAGATGTTGGTGAGAGTAGCATGGAAGGAGAGGTGTTGGTTAGAGTAGCATGGAAAGAGAGATGTTGGTGAGAGTAGCATGGAAGCAGATTTGCTGGTGAGAATAGCATGGAAGGAGAGGTGTTGGTGATAGTAGCATGGAAGGAGAGGTGCTGGTGGGAGTAGCATGGAAGGAGAGGTGTTTGTGAGAGTAGCATGGAAGGAGAGGTGCTGTTGATAGCAGCATGGAAGGAGAGGTGCTGGTGAGAGTAGCACCTAAAGAGAGGTGTTGGTGAGACTAGCATGGAAGGAGAGGTGTTGGTGAGAGTAACATGGAAGGAGAGGTGTTGGTGAAAGTAGCATGGAAAAAGATGGGTTGTTAAGAGTAGCATGGAAGGAGAGGTGCTGGTGAGAGTAGCACCTAAGTAGAGGTGTTAGTGATAGTAGCATGGAAGGAGAGGTGTTGGTGAGAGTAGCATGGAAGGAGAGGTGCTGGTGAGAGTAGCGCCTAAGGAGAGGTGTTGGTGAGAGTAGCGTGGAAAGAGAGATGTTGATGAGAGTAGCATGGAAGGAGAGGTGTTGGTGAGAGTAGCGCCTAAGGAGAGGTGTTGGTGAGAGTAGCGCCTAAGGAGAGGTGCTGGTGAGAGTAGCCTGGAAAGAGAGATGTTGATGAGAGTAGCATGGAAGGAGAGGTGTTGATGAGAGTAGCATGGAAGGAGAGGTGCTGGTGAGAGTAGCATGGAAGGAGAGGTGCTGCTGAGAGTAACACCTAAGCAGAGGTGTTAGTGAGAGTAGCTTGGAAGGAGAGGTGTTGGTAAGAATATCATGGAAGGAGAGGTGTTGGTGAGAGTAGCATGGAAGGAGAGGTGCTGGTGAGAGTAACATGGAAGGAGAGGTGTTGGTGAGAGTAACATGGAAGCAGAGGTGCTGGTGAGAGTAGCGCCTAAGGAGAGGTGTTGGTGAGAGTAGCGTGGAAAGAGAGATGTTGATGAGAGTAGCATGGAAGGAGAGGTGTTGGTGAGAGTAGCGCCTAAGGAGAGGTGTTGGTGAGAGTAGCGCCTAAGGAGAGGTGCTGGTGAGAGTAGCCTGCAAAGAGAGATGTTGATGAGAGTAGCATGGAAGGAGAGGTGTTGATGAGAGTAGCATGGAAGGAGAGGTGCTGGTGAGAGTAGCATGGAAGGAGAGGTGTTGGTGATAGTAGCATAGAAGGAGAGGTGCTGGTGAGAGTAGCGTGGAAGGAGAGGTGCTGGTGAGAGTAGCATGGAAGGAGAGGTGTTGGTGATAGTAGCATGGAAGGAGAGGTGCTGGTGAGAGTTGCATGGAAGGAGAGGTGTTTGTGAGAGTAGCATGGAAGGAGAGGTGCTGGTGAGTGTAGCATGGAAGGAGAGGTGCTGGTGAAAGTAGCACCTAAGGAGAGGTGTTGGTGAGACTTGCATGGAAGGGGAGGTGTTGGTGAGAGTAACATGGAAGGAGAGGTGCTGGTGAGAGTAGCACCTAAGGAGTGGTATTGGTGAGACTAGCATGGAAGAAGAGGTGCTGGTGAGAGTAGCATGGAAGGTGAGGTGTTGGTGAGAGTATAGTGGATGTAGAGGAGCTGGTGAGAGTAGCATGGTAGGAGAGGTGCTGGTGAGAATAGCATGCAAGGAGAGGTGCTGGTAAGAGTAGTATGGAAGGAGAGATGTTGTTGAGAGTAGCATGGAAGGAGAGGTGTTGGTGATAGTAGCATGGAAGGAGAGATGCTGGTGAGAGTAGCATAGGAAGGAGATGTGTTGGTGAGAGTAGCATGGAAGGAGAGGTGCTTAGTGATAGTAGCATGGAAGGAGAGGATACTGGTGAGAGTAGCATGGAAGGAGAGGTGTTTATGAGAGTAGCATGGAAGGAGAGGTGCTGGTGAGAGTAGCATGGAAGGAGAGGTGCTGGTGAGAGTAGCACCTAAGGAGAGGTGTTGGTGAGACAAGCATGGAAGGAGAGGTGTTGGTGAGAGTAACATGGAAGAAGAGGTGTTAATGAGAGTAGCATGGAAGGAGAGGTGCTGGTGAGAGTAGCATGGAAGGAGAGGTGCTGGTATGAGTAGTTTGGAAGGAGAGATGTTGATGAGAGTAGCATGGAAGAAGAGGTGTTGGTGAGAGTAGCATGGAAGGGGAGGTGCTGGTGAGAGTAGCATGGAAGGAGAGGTGTTGGTGACAGTAGCATGGAAGGAGAGGTGCTGGTGAGAGTAGCATGGAAGGAGAGGTGTTGGTGAGAGTAGCATGGAAGGAGAGGTGCTGGTGAGAGTAGCATGGAAGGAGAGATGTTGGTGAGAGTAGCATGGAAGGAGAGGTGTTGGTGAGAGTAGCATTGGAAAGAGAGATGTTGGTGAGAGTAGCATGGAAGGAGATTTGCTGGTGAGAGTAGCATGGAAGGAGAGGTGTTGGTGATAGTAGCATGGAAGGAGAGGTGCTGGTGGGAGTAGCATGGAAGGAGAGGTGTTTGTGAGAGTAGCATGGAAGGAGAGGTGCTGTTGATAGCAGCATGGAAGGAGAGGTGCTGGTGAGAGTAGCACCTAAAGAGAGGTGTTGGTGAGACTAGCATGGAAGGAGAGGTGTTGGTGAGAGTAACATGGAAGGAGAGGTGTTGGTGAAAGTAGCATGGAAAAAGATGGGTTGTTAAGAGTAGCATGGAAGGAGAGGTGCTGGTGAGAGTAGCACCTAAGTAGAGGTGTTAGTGATAGTAGCATGGAAGGAGAGGTGTTGGTGAGAGTAGCATAGAAGGAGAGGTGCTGGTGAGAGTAGCGCCTAAGGAGAGGTGTTGGTGAGAGTAGCGCCTAAGGAGAGGTGTTGGTGAGAGTAGCGCCTAAGGAGAGGTGCTGGTGAGAGTAGCCTGGAAAGAGAGATGTTGATGAGAGTAGCATGGAAGGAGATGTGTTGATGAGAGTAGCATGGAAGGAGAGGTGCTGGTGAGAGTAGCATGGAAGGAGAGGTGCTGCTGAGAGTAACACCTAAGCAGAGGTGTTAGTGAGAGTAGCTTGGAAGGAGAGGTGTTGGTAAGAATATCATGGAAGGAGAGGTGTTGGTGAGAGTAGCATGGAAGGAGAGGTGCTGGTGAGAGTAGCATGGAAGGAGAGGTGCTGGTGAGAGTCACATGGAAGGAGAGGTGTTGGTGAGAGTAACATGGAAGCAGAGGTGCTGGTGAGAGTAGCGCCTAAGGAGAGGTGTTGGTGAGAGTAGCGTGGAAAGAGAGATGTTGATGAGAGTAGCATGGAAGGAGAGGTGTTGGTGAGAGTAGCGCCTAAGGAGAGGTGTTGGTGAGAGTAGCGCCTAAGGAGAGGTGCTGGTGAGAGTAGCCTGGAAAGAGAGATGTTGATGAGAGTAGCATGGAAGGAGAGGTGTTGATGAGAGTAGCATGGAAGGAGAGGTGCTGGTGAGAGTAGCATGGAAGGAGAGGTGTTGGTGATAGTAGCATAGAAGGAGAGGTGCTGGTGAGAGTAGCGTGGAAGGAGAGGTGCTGGTGAGAGTAGCATGGAAGGAGAGGTGTTGGTGATAGTAGCATGGAAGTAGAGGTGCTGGTGAGAGTTGCATGGAAGGAGAGGTGTTTGTGAGAGTAGCATGGAAGGAGAGGTGCTGGTGAGTGTAGCATGGAAGGAGAGGTGCTGGTGAAAGTAGCACCTAAGGAGAGGTGTTGGTGAGACTTGCATGGAAGGGGAGGTGTTGGTGAGAGTAACATGGAAGGAGAGGTGCTGGTGAGAGTAGCACCTAAGGAGTGGTATTGGTGAGACTAGCATGGAAGAAGAGGTAATGGTGAGAGTAGCATGGAAGGTGAGGTGTTGGTGAGAGTATAGTGGATGTAGAGGAGCTGGTGAGAGTAGCATGGAAGGAGAGGTGCTGGCGAGCGTAACATGGAAGGAGAGGTGCTAATGAGAGAAGCATCTAAGGAGAGATGTTTGTGAAAGTAACATGGAAGGAGAGGTGTCGGTGAGAGTAGCATTGAAGGATAGGTGCTGTTGAGAGTAGCATGGATAGAGAGATGTTGGCGAGAGTAGCATGGAAGGAGAGGTGTTGGTTAGAGTAGCATGGAAAGAGAGATGTTGGTGAGAGTAGCATGGAAGGGGATTTCCTGGTGCGAGTAGCATGGAAGGAGAGGTGTTGGTGATAGTAGCATGGAAGGAGAGGTGCTGGTGAGAGTAGCATGGAAGGAGAGGTGTTTGTGACAGTAGCATGGAAGGAGAGGTGCTGGTGAGAGTAGCACCTAAAGAGAGGTGTTGGTGAGACTAGCATGGAAGGAGAGGTATTGGTGAGAGTAACATGGAAGGAGAGGTGTTGGTGAAAGTAGCATGGAAAAAGATGGGTTGTTAAGAGTAGCATGGAAGGAGAGGTGCTGGTGAGAGTAGCACCTAAGTAGAGGTGTTAGTGATAGTAGCATGGAAGGAGAGGTGTTGGTGAGAGTAGCATGGAAGGAGGGGTGCTGTTGAGAGTAGCACCTAAGTAGAGATGTTGGTGAGAGTAGCCTGGAAGGAGAGGTGATGGTAAGAATATCATGGAAAGAGAGGTGTTGGTGAGAGTAGCATGGAAGGAGAGGTGCTGGTGAGAGTAGCATGGAAGGAGAGGTGCTGGTGAGAGTAACATGGAAGGAGAGGTGTTGGTGAGAGTAACATGGAAGCAGAGGTGCTGGTGAGAGTAGCGCCTAAGGAGAGGTGTTGGTGAGAGTAGCATGGAAGGAGAGGTGTTGGTGAGAGTAGCATGGAAGGAGAGGTGCTGGTGAGAGTAGCATGGAAGGAGAGGTGTTGGTGATAGTAGCATGGAAGGAGAGGTGCTGGTGAGAGCAGCATGGAAGGAGAGGTGCTGGTGAGAGTAGCATGGAAGGAGAGGTGCTGGTGAGAGTAGCATGGAAGGAGAGGTGTTGGTGATAGTAGCATGGAAGGAGAGGTGCTGGTGAGAGCAGCATGGAAGGAGAGGTGCTGGTGAGAGTAGCATGGAAGGAGAGGTGCTGGTGAGAGTAGCATGGAAGGAGAGGTGCTGGTGAGAGTAGCATGGAAGGAGAGGTGTTGGTGAGAGTAGCATGGAAGGAGAGGTGCTGGTGAGAGTAGCATGGAAGGAGAGGTGTTGGTGAGAGTAGCACCTAAGGAGAGGTGTTGGTGAGACTTGCATGGAAGGAGAGGTGTTGGTGAGAGTAACATGAAAGGAGAGGTGCTGGTGAGAGTAGCACCTAAGGAGAGGTGTTGGTGAGAGTAGCGCCTAAGGAGAGGTGCTGGTGAGAGTAGCCTGGAAAGAGAGATGTTGATGAGAGTAGCATGGAAGGAGATGTGTTGATGAGAGTAGCATGGAAGGAGAGGTGCTGGTGAGAGTAGCATGGAAGGAGAGGTGCTGCTGAGAGTAACACCTAAGCAGAGGTGTTAGTGAGAGTAGCTTGGAAGGAGAGGTGTTGGTAAGAATATCATGGAAGGAGAGGTGTTGGTGAGAGTAGCATGGAAGGAGAGGTGCTGGTGAGAGTAGCATGGAAGGAGAGGTGCTGGTGAGAGTCACATGGAAGGAGAGGTGTTGGTGAGAGTAACATGGAAGCAGAGGTGCTGGTGAGAGTAGCGCCTAAGGAGAGGTGTTGGTGAGAGTAGCGTGGAAAGAGAGATGTTGATGAGAGTAGCATGGAAGGAGAGGTGTTGGTGAGAGTAGCGCCTAAGGAGAGGTGTTGGTGAGAGTAGCGCCTAAGGAGAGGTGCTGGTGAGAGTAGCCTGGAAAGAGAGATGTTGATGAGAGTAGCATGGAAGGAGAGGTGTTGATGAGAGTAGCATGGAAGGAGAGGTGCTGGTGAGAGTAGCATGGAAGGAGAGGTGTTGGTGATAGTAGCATAGAAGGAGAGGTGCTGGTGAGAGTAGCGTGGAAGGAGAGGTGCTGGTGAGAGTAGCATGGAAGGAGAGGTGTTGGTGATAGTAGCATGGAAGTAGAGGTGCTGGTGAGAGTTGCATGGAAGGAGAGGTGTTTGTGAGAGTAGCATGGAAGGAGAGGTGCTGGTGAGTGTAGCATGGAAGGAGAGGTGCTGGTGAAAGTAGCACCTAAGGAGAGGTGTTGGTGAGACTTGCATGGAAGGGGAGGTGTTGGTGAGAGTAACATGGAAGGAGAGGTGCTGGTGAGAGTAGCACCTAAGGAGTGGTATTGGTGAGACTAGCATGGAAGAAGAGGTAATGGTGAGAGTAGCATGGAAGGTGAGGTGTTGGTGAGAGTATAGTGGATGTAGAGGAGCTGGTGAGAGTAGCATGGAAGGAGAGGTGCTGGCGAGCGTAACATGGAAGGAGAGGTGCTAATGAGAGAAGCATCTAAGGAGAGATGTTTGTGAAAGTAACATGGAAGGAGAGGTGTCGGTGAGAGTAGCATTGAAGGATAGGTGCTGTTGAGAGTAGCATGGATAGAGAGATGTTGGCGAGAGTAGCATGGAAGGAGAGGTGTTGGTTAGAGTAGCATGGAAAGAGAGATGTTGGTGAGAGTAGCATGGAAGGGGATTTCCTGGTGCGAGTAGCATGGAAGGAGAGGTGTTGGTGATAGTAGCATGGAAGGAGAGGTGCTGGTGAGAGTAGCATGGAAGGAGAGGTGTTTGTGACAGTAGCATGGAAGGAGAGGTGCTGGTGAGAGTAGCACCTAAAGAGAGGTGTTGGTGAGACTAGCATGGAAGGAGAGGTATTGGTGAGAGTAACATGGAAGGAGAGGTGTTGGTGAAAGTAGCATGGAAAAAGATGGGTTGTTAAGAGTAGCATGGAAGGAGAGGTGCTGGTGAGAGTAGCACCTAAGTAGAGGTGTTAGTGATAGTAGCATGGAAGGAGAGGTGTTGGTGAGAGTAGCATGGAAGGAGGGGTGCTGTTGAGAGTAGCACCTAAGTAGAGATGTTGGTGAGAGTAGCCTGGAAGGAGAGGTGATGGTAAGAATATCATGGAAAGAGAGGTGTTGGTGAGAGTAGCATGGAAGGAGAGGTGCTGGTGAGAGTAGCATGGAAGGAGAGGTGCTGGTGAGAGTAACATGGAAGGAGAGGTGTTGGTGAGAGTAACATGGAAGCAGAGGTGCTGGTGAGAGTAGCGCCTAAGGAGAGGTGTTGGTGAGAGTAGCATGGAAGGAGAGGTGTTGGTGAGAGTAGCATGGAAGGAGAGGTGCTGGTGAGAGTAGCATGGAAGGAGAGGTGTTGGTGATAGTAGCATGGAAGGAGAGGTGCTGGTGAGAGCAGCATGGAAGGAGAGGTGCTGGTGAGAGTAGCATGGAAGGAGAGGTGCTGGTGAGAGTAGCATGGAAGGAGAGGTGTTGGTGATAGTAGCATGGAAGGAGAGGTGCTGGTGAGAGCAGCATGGAAGGAGAGGTGCTGGTGAGAGTAGCATGGAAGGAGAGGTGCTGGTGAGAGTAGCATGGAAGGAGAGGTGCTGGTGAGAGTAGCATGGAAGGAGAGGTGTTGGTGAGAGTAGCATGGAAGGAGAGGTGCTGGTGAGAGTAGCATGGAAGGAGAGGTGTTGGTGAGAGTAGCACCTAAGGAGAGGTGTTGGTGAGACTTGCATGGAAGGAGAGGTGTTGGTGAGAGTAACATGAAAGGAGAGGTGCTGGTGAGAGTAGCACCTAAGGAGAGGTGTTGGTGAGACTAGCATGGAAGAAGAGGTGCTGGTGAGGGTAGCATGGAAGGTGAGGTGTTGGTGAGAGTATCGTGGAAGGAGAGGAGCTGGTGAGAGTAACATGGAAGGAGAGGTGCTGGTGAGATTAGCATGGAAAGAGAGATTTTGGTGAGAGTAGCACTGAAGGAGAGGTGCTGGTGAGAGTAGCATGGATTGAGAGATGTTGGTGAGAGTAGCATGGAAGGAGAGGTTTTGGTTAGAGTAGCATGGAAAGAGAGATGTTGGTGAGAGTAGCATGGAAGGAGATTTGCTGGTGAGAGTAGCATGGAAGGAGAGGTGTTGGTGATAGTAGCATGGTAGGAGAGGTGCTGGTGAGAGTAGCATGGAAGGAGAGGTGTTTGTGAGAGTAGCATGGAAGGAGAGGTGCTGTTGATAGCAGCATGGAAGGAGAGGTGCTGGTGAGAGTAGCACCTAAAGAGAGGTGTTGGTGAGACTAGCATGGAAGGAGAGGTGTTGGTGAGAGTAACATGGAAGGAGAGGTGTTGGTGAAAGTAGCATGGAAAAAGATGGGTTGTTAAGAGTAGCATGGAAGGAGAGGTGCTTGTGAGAGTAGCACCTAAGTAGAGGTGTTAGTGATAGTAGCATGGAAGGAGAGGTGTTGGTGAGAGTAGCATGGAAGGAGGGGTGCTGGTGAGAGTAGCATCTAAGGAGAGGTATTGTTGAGAGTAACATGGAAGGAGAGGTGCTGGTGAGATTAGCATCTAAGGAGAGCTGTTTGTGAAAGTAACATGGAAGAAGAGCTGTTTGTGAAAGTAACATGGAAGGAGAGGTGTTGGTTAGAATAGCATGGAAGGAGAGATGTTGGTGAGTGTAGCATGGAAGGAGATTTGCTGGTGAGAGCAGCATGGAAGGAGAGGTGTTGGTGATAGTAGCATGGAAGGAGAGCTGCTGGTGAGAGTAGCATGGAAGGAGAGGTGCAGGTGAGAGTAACACCTAAGTAGACGTGTTGGTGAGAGTAGCATGGAAGGAGAGGTGCTGGTGAGAGTAACATGGAAGGAGAGGTGCTGGTGAGAGTAACATGGAAGGAGAGGTGTCGGTGAGAGTAGCATGGAAGGAGAGATGTTGGTGAGAGTAGCATGGAAGGAGATTTGCTGGTGAGAGTAGCATGGAAGGAGAGGTGTTATTGATAGTAGCATTGAAGGAGAGATGCTGGTGAGAGTAGCATGGAAGGAGAGGTGTTTATGAGAGTAGCATGGAAGGAGAGGTGCTGGTGAGAGTAGCATGGAAGGAGAGGTGCTGGTGAGAGTAGCACCTAAGGAGAGGTGTTGGTGAGACTAGCATGGAAGGAGAGGTGTTGGTGAGAGTAACATGGAAGAAGAGGTGTTGGTGAAAGTAGCATGGAAAAAGATGGGTTGTTGAGAGTAGCATGGAAGGAGAGGTGCTGGTGAGAGTAGCACCTAAGTAGAGGTGTTAGTGATAGCAGCATGGAAGGAGAGGTGTTGGTGAGAGTAGCATGGAAGGACAGGTGCTGCTGAGAGTAGCACCTAAGCAGAGGTGTTGGTGAGAGTAGCCTGGAAGGAGAGGTGTTGGCAAGAATATCATGGAAGAAGAGGTGCTGGTGAGAGTAACATGGAAGAAGAGGTGTTGGTGAGAGTAACATGGAAGGAGAGGTGTTGGTGAGAGTAGCATGGAAGGAGAGGTGCTGGTGAGAGTAGCTTGGAAGGAGAGGTGTTGGTGATAGTAGCATGGAAGGAGAGGTGCTGGTGAGAGTAGCATGGAAGGAGAGGTGCTGGTGAGAGTAACATGGAAGGAGAGGTGCTGGTGAGAGTAGCATGGAAGGAGAGGTACTGGTGAGAGTAGCATGGAAGGAGAGGTGCTGATGAGAGTAGCATGGAAGGAGAGGTGTTGGTGATAGTAGCATGGAAGGAGAGCTGCTGGTGAGAGTAGCATATAAGGAGAGGTGCCTGCGAAAGTAGCATGGAAGCAGAGGTGTTGGTGAGAGTAGCATGGAAGGAGAGGTGTTGGTGAGAGTAGCCTGGAAAGAGAGGTGCTGGTGAGAGTAGCATGGATGGAGAGGTGCTGGTGAGAGTAGCATGGCAGGAGGGATGCTGGTGAGAGTAACATGGAAGGAGAGGTGTTGGTGAGAGTAGCATGGAAGGAGAGGTGTTGGGGAAAGTAGCATGGAAGGAGAGGTGTGCTGGTGAGAGTAACATGTAAGGAGAGGTGTTGGTGAAAGTAGCATGGATAGAGATGGGTTTCTGAGAGTAGCATGGAAGGAGAGGTGCAGGTGAGAGTAGCATGGAAGGAGAGGTGCAGGTGAGAGTAACACCTAAGTAGACGTGTTGGTGAGAGTAGCATGGAAGGAGAGGTGCTGGTGAGAGTAGCATGGAAGGAGAGGTGCAGGTGAGAGTAACATGGAAGGAGAGGTGCTGGTGAGAGTAGCATGGAAGGAGAGGTGTTGGTGAGAGTAGCATGGAAGGAGAGGTGCTGGTGAGAGTAGCATGGGAGGAGAGGTGCTGGTGAGAGTAGCATGGAAGGAGAGGTGTTGGTGAGAGTAGCATGGAAAGAGAGGAGCTGGTGTGAGTAGCATGGAAGGAGAGGTGTTGGTGAGAGTAGCATCTAAGTAGAGGTGTTGTTGAGAGTAACATGGAAGGAGAGGTGCTGGTGAGATTAGCATCTAAGGAGAGCTGTTTGTGAAAGTAACATGGAAGGAGAGGTGTCGGTGAGAGTAGCATGGAAGGAGAGGTGTTGGTTAGAATAGCATGGAAAGAGATGTTGGTGAGAGTAGCATGGAAAGAGATTTGCTGGTGAGAGTAGCATGGAAGGAGAGGTGTTGGTGATAGTAGCATGGAAGGAGAAGTGCTGGTGAGAGTAGCATGGAAGGAGAGGTGTTTGTGAGAGTAGCATGGAAGGAGAGGTGCTGGTGAAAGTAGCATGGAAGGAGAGGTGCTGGTGAGAGTAGCACATAAGGAGAGGTGTTTGTGAGAGTAGCATGGAAGGAGAGGTGTTGGTGAGAGTAGCATGGAAGGAGAGGTGTTGGTAAGAGTAACATGGATGGAGAGTGGCTGGTAAGAGTAGCATGGAAAGAGAGATGTTGGTGAGAGTAGCATGGAAGGAGAGGTGTTGGTGAGAGTAGCATGGAAGGAGAGGTGCTGGTGAGAGTAGCATGGAAGGAGAGGTACATGTGAGAGTAGCATGGAAGGAGAGATGTTGGTGAGAATAGCATGGATGGAGAGGTGCTGGTGAGCACTTCTACATATATATATATATATATATATATATATATATATATATATATATATATATATATATATATATATATGTATATATATATATATATATATATATATATATCCCAGAAGTGACTCGAACCCATACTCCCAGAAGCCACGCAACTGGTATGTACAAGACGCCTTAATCCACTTGACCATCACGACCAGTTGCATATGTCCTGGGAACCATTCAGGCTTGTTCGCATATATATATATAGATATATATATATATATATATATATATATATATATATATATATATATATATATATATATATATATATATATATATATATATATATATATATATATATATATATATATATATATATATATATATATATATATATATATATATATATATATATATGACCGAAAAAGTAAGATTGATAATTCTAACACGAATTTTCTCGATCTTTCTCATGTTTCTATAATCATAGCATAGTAAGAACTCTGTTTAGTGTTTGCAGGTAATAGTTGTGTGTGTGTAAACTAAAAGTCTTTGAAAATGTAATAAGTTATTACGAAACGCGTTCAAGTGTCGCGTCAGACTAGAAATAAAAATTAATTTTAGTGAATTGATTTTTCAATTACCATGAACAGTGAAAAGAAACATAAGAAAGATCGACAAAATTCGTGTTAGAATTATTAATCTTACTTTTTCGGTCATATTTAATAATATGTCTCACATATATATATATATATATATATATATATATATATATATATATATATATATATATATATATATATATATATATATATATATATATATATATATATATTTATATATATATATATAAAGTATAGTTGCGGGACCATCATATACTGCCCGAAACGCTGCGCGTGCTAGTGGCTTTACAAGACTGTAATTACCATAATTCTATCCTCACATTCCTTGTGTACATTCTTGTATATGCATAAATAAAATAAAATAAAATAAAATAAAAATACGGGATATCTGTTGCGGGATATATATCCCGCAACTCTGATGAGCCTGTCGGTTGCCCAGACGGAATCACGGTGAACCCCTGGAAGAATGGTTGACAGTTGGAGTAGGACTACACTTGTGTTTCAACTTTAGCCAACACCTATGTTGACTTAAGTGCTACACAAGCAGGAGGAACTGCCAATCACCGGGAAGCGGCCAAGTCACGTAAATACAGAGACCTTGAGCACCACTACAATTTTGTCCCCATTGCCTCAGAGACACTTGGTGCCTGGGGTAAAAGTGCTGCTAGCTTTTTGAAGGAGTTGGGGTTCAAGCTAATCGAAACAACTAGAGACCCTAGAGCTGCCAGTTTTCTTTTTCAGCGCCATTGTGTGGCAATCCAGAGAGGAAATGCTCACTGCATCCATGGTTCCTGCCCGTTATCTGAGGAGCTGGAGGAGCTGTTCAACTTGTGTCAAGCAGCCTTGTACCCTGCATGTAATCAATATTGTAACTATTTTTGTGTAATGACATTTTCAAATAAAGTTAGATAAATATACACACATACCAAAAGAATAGGGGTGGTAGGAGAAGAAAATATCAAAGTGTTCAGTGAGGATCCACAAGGTCTTCTCTGAGTACTCTTTATTTTCTTTTCCGAGGCTATGGGTCCCTACACTTGTACCAGAGGTGGTACCCCCCCTATATATATATATATATATATATATATATATATATATATATATATATATATATATATATATATATATATATATATATATATATACGGCTTCTATACACGGCTTCTATATATATATACGTCAACAACGGCTTCTCCAATGGTTTCGTCGAAGACATCATAACATCATAAGAAGGAAAGTGAAACGCCATGCAACCTCTGAAGAGACAACTAACACAACACCTATACCCGCTATTAGACTATTTTACAGGAACTTCTTTTCCACAGCTCATGAAACGGAGGAAAGGGTCCTGAAAGATATTGTTAATAGAAACCTTATCCCTACAGACAAAAATCAGAGGATACAACTGAAGATTTACTATAAAACCAGAAAAACGGCCAGCCTACTCATGAGAAACTCTCCAGACACAAAGCAGAACGCTTTAAAAGAGACCAACGTCGTCTATGCCTTCAAATGCCCTCTTGGGGACTGTAAGCTCCAAAACACCCAGTATATAGGCAAGACAACAACATCTCTTTCTAGGCGTTTAACGATGCATAAGCAACAGGGCTCCATTAAGGAACATATAATCTCTTCCCACAACCAAACCATCGCCAGAGAAATCCTAGTAAACAACACAGAAATCATCGATAGATACAGCGATAGCAGGCGGCTTGACGTTTGCGAGGCACTACACATTAAGAAGTCAACACCAGCAATCAACAGCCAATTAATGCACAACTATATTCTACCCACCTCAAGACTCCGCTCCAATATAGAAGCATCAAGAAATATGGACCAATAGGCTTTCTACAAACACTTCTATTCAATACCCATTGTTTCTGTTCTGTCTTGTGTTGATACTTTTAATACCCTATTAATATCCCCTCCTGTTCTGTCTTGTGTTAATGCCACATCACCCTTCCCACCTCACTCAAATGTAGATATAATATCAGAGAGACGTAAGTTCTAATCAGTTGTGTATTTGTGAAGTCCTTGAAAATGTAATAAGTTTTACGAAACGCGCCCGTGTCGCGTCAGACTAGAAATAAAAATGAGTTTTGGAGAAGTGATTTTTGATTTACCTCCAACAGTGAAGCGTAATGTACGAAAGATTGAGAAAATTCGTGTTAGAATTATTAATCTTACTTTTTCGGTCATATTTAATAATATATGTCTACAGGAAAGACTGCTACCAAAATATACTAATATATATATATATATATATATATATATATATATATATATATATATATATATATATCTATATATATATATATATATATATATATATATATATATATATATATATATATATATATACATATATATATATATGAATGAAAACTCACACCCCAGAAGTGACTCGAACCCATACTCCCAGAAGCAACGCAACTGGTAACTACAGGGCGCCTTAATCCGCTTGACCATCACGGCCGTCAAAAGGAAGTGATAGCCGAGGCTATTTGAGCCACTTCCCCGACGGCAACTCGGATGGTAATCTTGGGCATAGCATTTCACCAAATCACCTCATTCTTTGGGGCACACGTGAGGAACACAAATGCGAACAAGCCTGAATGGTCCCCAGGACTATATGCGAATGAAAACTCACACCCCAGAAGTGACTCGAACCCATACTCCCAGAAGCAACGCAACTGGTAACTACAGGGCGCCTTAATCCGCTTGACCATCACGGCCGTCAAAAGGAAGTGATAGCCGAGGCTATTTGAGCCACTTCCCCGACGGCAACTCGGATGGTAATCTTGGGCATAGCATTTCACCAAATCACCTCATTCTTTGGGGCACACGTGAGGAACACAAATGCGAACAAGCCTGAATGGTCCCCAGGACTATATGCGAATGAAAACTCACACCCCAGAAGTGACTCGAACCCATACTCCCAGAAGCAACGCAACTGGTAACTACAGGGCGCCTTAATCCGCTTGACCATCACGGCCGTCAAAAGGAAGTGATAGCCGAGGCTATTTGAGCCACTTCCCCGACGGCAACTCGGATGGTAATCTTGGGCATAGCATTTCACCAAATCACCTCATTCTTTGGGGCACACGTGAGGAACACAAATGCGAACAAGCCTGAATGGTCCCCAGGACTATATGCGAATGAAAACTCACACCCCAGAAGTGACTCGAACCCATACTCCCAGAAGCAACGCAACTGGTAACTACAGGTACAGGTAACTACATGCTATGCCCAAGATTACCATCCGAGTTGCCGTCGGGGAAGTGGCTCAAATAGCCTCGGCTATCACTTCCTTTTGACGGCCGTGATGGTCAAGCGGATTAAGGCGCCCTGTAGTTACCAGTTGCGTTGCTTCTGGGAGTATGGGTTCGAGTCACTTCTGGGGTGTGAGTTTTCATTCGCATATAGTCCTGGGGACCATTCAGGCTTGTTCGCATTTGTGTTCCTCACGTGTGCCCCAAAGAATGAGGTGATTTGGTGAAATGCTATGCCCAAGATTACCATCCGAGTTGCCGTCGGGGAAGTGGCTCAAATAGCCTCGGCTATCACTTCCTTTTGACGGCCGTGATGGTCAAGCGGATTAAGGCGCCCTGTAGTTACCAGTTGCGTTGCTTCTGGGAGTATGGGTTCGAGTCACTTCTGGGGTGTGAGTTTTCATTCGCATATAGTCCTGGGGACCATTCAGGCTTGTTCGCATTTGTGTTCCTCACGTGTGCCCCAAAGAATGAGGTGATTTGGTGAAATGCTATGCCCAAGATTACCATCCGAGTTGCCGTTGGGGAAGTGGCTCAAATAGCCTCGGCTATCACTACCTTTTGACGGCCGTGATGGTCAAGCGGATTAAGGCGCCCTGTAGTTACCAGTTGCGTTGCTTCTGGGAGTATGGGTTCGAGTCACTTCTGGGGTGTGAGTTTTCATTCGCATATAGTCCTGGGGACCATTCAGGCTTGTTCGCATTTGTGTTCCTCACGTGTGCCCCAAAGAATGAGGTGATTTGGTGAAATGCTATGCCCAAGATTACCATCCGAGTTGCCGTCGGGGAAGTGGCTCAAATAGCCTCGGCTATCACTTCCTTTTGACGGCCGTGATGGTCAAGCGGATTAAGGCGCCCTGTAGTTACCAGTTGCGTTGCTTCTGGGAGTATGGGTTCGAGTCACTTCTGGGGTGTGAGTTTTCATTCGCATATAGTCCTGGGGACCATTCAGGCTTGTTCGCATATATATATATATATATATATATATATATATATATATTGGCCGTTTTTTTGGTTTTATAATAAATTATCAACTGTATTTTCTGATTTTTGTCTGTAGGGATGACGTTCCTATCAACAATATCTTTCAGGACCCTTTCCTCCGTTTTATGAACCGTCGAAAAGAAGTTCCTGTCAAATAGTCTAATTGGGGGTACAAGTGTTGTGTTGGTTGACTCTTCAGAAGTTGCATGGCTTTTTACCTTTCTTTTTATGATGTCTTCAACGAAACCGTTAGAGAAGGTGTTGTTGACTAGGACTTGCCTTACCCTACAGAGTTCTTCATCGACTTCTTTCCATCCTTAGCTGTGGCTTAGAGCACGGTCGACGTAAGCATTGACAACACTCTTCTTGTACCTGTATGGGCAGTCACTATTGGCATTGAGGCACATTCCCATGTTTGTTTCTTTGGTGTAGACTGCAGTGTGGAAGCCTCCGCTCCTTTCCATGACTGTTACATCTAGAGAGGGCAGCTTCCCATTGTTCTCCATCTCGTACGTGAAACTCAACACAGAATTCTGCTCAAATGCCTCCTTCAGCTGCTGCAGACATCTGGCATCAGGTACCTCTGTAAAAATGTCGTCAACATACCTGCAGTATGCGGCGGGTTTCAAGCCCATGTCAACTAAGACCCTCTGCTCGATGGTGCCCATGTAGAAGTTCGCAAACAGGACACCTAGGGGAGAACCCATGGCGACCCCATCTACTTGCTTATACATGTGCCCATCTGGGCTCACGATGGGTGCCTCTTTAGTGCAGGCTTGGAGTAGTTTCCTCAGAATGCTTTCTGGCATGTCAAGAGAAGTGCAAGCCGGGTCACGATACACTCTGTGTGCTATCATCCCGATTGTCTCGTCCACAGGTACGTTAATAAATAGTGACTCCACATCCAACGAGGCTCTTATCCCCGTGGCCCATGCTCCACGCAGTAAGTCATTGCTGTAAACAACCGATGCTCGAAAGGCAGAATCCAAGAGTCAATGCTCGATCCTGCAGAAACATCTAGGTGAGTACAAATAGGTGAGTACACACACACACATATACACATACACAAAGACACACACACACACACACTTAATGAATGAACAAAGCATGTTTCTTGATAACATATATGTTAACAACCTCGGTTACATCAAGATCATGCGCAATAAGAAACTGGCCCTCCCTCTCAATAAAGGATCTACTGGCCATTAGCAAATCCATGTTGTGAATCATTTATTAATTTATGTTTTTCAAGATGATGACGAATGGTATTTACAAATATTGATTCAAGTAACTTTCCCACAATAGACGTTAAGCCTCCTGTATACCAGAACAAACAAAATAACAAGCAAATGAAATCATTAATGGGACTCCAATACAATACTCTACTAGTGAGCTGAAGACATCCACCATACCACCACAGCATCCAACATACAACGTAGGCTGGTAGCAGACGGCAGGTGAAGGAAGCAGTGAAGACCCCAACAGCACCAGAGAGACTGGCCTCTGTGTGTACAGGGGAACTATTTATACCCCTGCTGTGATGACGTCATGTCTTGTGTCAACATGAACAGTAACAAGCGGCTGTCGATACGTGTTAGTTATCGGCTGCACAACAACTATGATGAGGCTGTATACCTGCTATTTAGAGGCTGCAAACTGCTTGGTAGAGGTGGCTAACTGCTAGTTTGCGGAGACACTGCATGCCGGTGATCTGTACCAGGCACTGGGTGGTACGGAGAGTGGCAGGTGGAGTATCCATCGTATGACCGGTCTTGGCTGTCATAGAGGTGGATTTCCAGTGTGATGACATAGAAGGTGAGTGGAAGAGGCAGTTCCACAACTATGCAGGGGGTTCACGTGACAGTAGAGACTTAAGTCTTCTGTTGGCGACTTCTTTCTTGGTTGTATCAGTTTTTCAATCTAAATCGTGTTCTTTGCCAACTTTTTTGTTTGTTTGACTGCTCTTGTTGTCGAATGTTGCATAATATGGCTGAAGCATATCTGGTGGAATGCTCATGGTGTCATTCTCTGTCTTATAAGGCTTCAAACTAGTTCTTGGGCGTACAAGATGCTGCACAATTCATATCCACCTGTAGTGGGTGTGGATGATCCAATTGCAATACCATCTACGGTTACTGCAACAAGTTTTTCTACATCATTTCATGTAGAGGGGTCGTCTCTAAGAGACTGCAGATGCTACAGTTGCAGCTGACACATAGGATGATGTCGCAGCTGCTCTTAACCTCGGTAGGGAGCCGGTCGGCCGAGTGGACAGCACACTGGACTTGTGATCCTGTGGTCCTGGGTTCGATCCCAGGCGCCGGCGAGAAACATTGGGCAGAGTTTCTTTCACCCTATGCCCCTGTTACCTAGCAGTAAAATAGGTACCTGGGTGTTAGCCAGCTGTCACGAGCTGCTTCCTGGGGGTGGAGGCCTGGTCGAGGACCGGGCCGCGGGGACACTAAAAAGCCCTGAAATCATCTCAAGATAACCTCAAGAAGGTTGTAGGATATTTGGGGCTTGACTCATTTATTCAATTATTTACTTATTTAATTTAATAACGAAGGACCACCCACTTTTGAGAAAAGAGGGAAACTAATAAAAGTGATCATTAGAAAAACACTAAAGAACCAGTGTCTATGGATAAGTATTAGAAAGGATAATCACTTCAATAAAGAATGGACTGTATGATTAATTAACTAAAGTCAGAGCCTCAAACACCTACATTGGTGGGGGGTATTGGTAGAACTTCATATACGTCTAGGAACTAATGTGGTTCGTCACCAGTTCATTGCTGAGTAAATAATATTATGATCTAAAATGCTATAGAGTCAAATATGTGAACTCAAATTGTGAATATTAATGATTATTAAATTACGGAGCAACCGTCTAAGTAAACGCATAAATTTCCAATCATAATGTATGGTAAGAATATTCAATATAATGATCCTGCAAATTTGTATAATGATCAAATTGGAAGAATTAAATGTGTACAAAAAGTCCTAGCTTTAAGACGATTTCTATGACATCGTTTGTGATTCGTCCTCGTGATCTCAGGATCTCCACATAGAAGGAATTAGAGGTGAATAACACGAATGATGTTAATGACTCGTTGACTCCTCACATACGAGCTGAAAATTAAAGAATATTAAGTAGCATTGGAATAGGCTACTTTTAATCTCAATTTTCATGAAAATAGAAGAAACGCTAATGTGGTACTAACGGTGGATATGGGGTCGTCTCACTATGTAATGACAGACTACTCACAAATATACAATCTTAAATGATGCATCAAGAAAGAAACTATACTTAACGTGAGCGTAGTTACTACTGAAGTCTGTCGATATTGCGTCTGCCAGTCCCAAACTTTCACGGCGTTGTACACGTATTTGTGGGTTTTGGCTTTAATTATAGACGCGTTATTGGTTGGCTGAGCACTATGGAGCACGTGGAAGAATAATTATTCACTATTAGTTGGGTATCAGTGTAATTCTTGCTGATAACTCCCAATCGCCACGTGTCTCGCCACTCTTGACGCCAGGACTCTTCTCTCTCGTACGCTGTCCAGGCACGCTCGCTCTACAATGGCATCGCCGCCTCCCTCAACCCGGGTCTCGCATTCACCACAGAAATTATTAATCATGAATAATTCTTTTTCGTGCATTTGTGGCTGAAATACTTTAATGAGGACTGGGTTGCAATTATAGGGATTTAAATATTATCGCATTCTCGTCTTATGGTGTTAAACGAGAAATGGAGAAGATTTTAGTTTTCTCCACGGCATTCGCGCGTGACAAAAAAACTATTACTTGATAACAATTGTAACTAAAAACTCTCGATTTAGGCTTATTGGGAGTTATGTTATCCATAAGTAATTATCACACGGAATACTGATGATTTTAGAGAACCACATTCAATTCTCTAACACATTGGTAATAAATGTGTTTAACTAGACATTATCTGACGCAATGTTTGCTGCTCTATTTCGTGAGAATTCTAGCATTAATACGCAGATGCAATGGTTAGTTTATGTTGACACTACTGTTAGTAAATTTAGTGACTACTGTAGTTAGCATATAATAATAATGATTTATTATAATACAATAGTAGTTTATTAGCATTGGAAATTTCCAACATAACTCCGGGGGGAGAATTCTTGGGTCGCAGTGCAATGTTGAGTACTGACATACCTATCCCGAAGTTAGTATTAATGTTAGTATGTTAGTACACACATAACGGATGTCCCGTAATTGTCAAGGACATACAAGAAATTTGAGTCTTGTAAAGAAACTCATGTTGAATGGAACATGTTATTGTGAATCATCTAAAGTTAATGACTAATAAAGCCTACAATAAACTCTGTGACTGGTGTCGCTATGACATGTAACGTTTATGTTACTAAGTCTTAAAGTTTCGCAAACTCTTAGATACTCTAGATGAAATAATATTATTGCTAATAGCCTATACAAGAAATTAAGAATTAATACAATTTAAGTAACTGAGAATCCACTGTGAGGTGAATGTCATGGGTCATTGTGACTTGTAACTGATTTGTTACTTGACATCACAACACAGCATCATCATGATTACTCAAATTGTATGGGAATTTTTTTTCTCTTAGTCAGAGCTATAATAGGCTTGTAGTTTCCGTTTGCATTGTTGAGCAGCAGCTCTAGTGGGGCGGTTGCTCGGTGGATCAGAATTGTTGTCCTCGGAAACTGTTGGTGAAGCTGGTTCTGATAAACACACTCGTTCTGCTAATTCGAGAGGTACCAACTTCTCTAAGGTTTGTAGGGTAGTGTTGCCTCGGCACAAAACCTTTACTACTCTTAGGATGCCTTGGTGATCTGGGTGGATAGCAACAATTTTGCCTATAGGCCACTCTGACCTTGGTCCATCACTGTCAACCAATACTAGGTCTCCTGGTTTAAGTTGAACTTTATTATAGGGGCTCGAAGCTCCATAGTGGTACTCTCGTAGAGCTGTGAGGTACTCTCGAGTCCACACCTCATTCCACCTTTCAATTACTCTTGAGAGATGTTGGTAACTTTCTACTAAGTCACTCGTGGTTACATGGGAAGGGTCGACGGGGTCCTCTTCTGCCAAAGGTATCAGAGGGCTCAGCTGGCCTCCATGTAATAAATGCGAGGGACTCAGAGGTTCTCTCTGTGAGAAATCATCTGATAGGTAAGTTAATGGGCGATTGTTGACTCGCGCCTCAATTTCCACGAAGAGTGTTTGGAGTTCGGAGTAACTAATTTTCTGTCGATGCAAGGTCTTCCTTAAACATTTCTTGACAGTCCCTATCATACGTTCGTAGAACCCACCTTGCCAGGGGGCTCTGGGAGCAATAAATTTCCAGTGGCATTGTCGTCTCTGCAGGACTGACTGCACTTCTGGATGATTCCATACCTATCGTAGACAGGCTTCTCCTGCCACAAAATTTGAACCATTATCCGATATCATTAGCTTGGGACAGGACCTGCGAGCTGCAAATCTACGAAAAGCTTGGATGAAGGCTTCGGCACTCATGTCAGAAGTCACTTCTAGATGTACGCCTCTTGTGATAGCACAGGTGAAGAGGCAAATATAAGCTTTCACTGGTATCTTATCTGGAGTGCCAGTGAGAAGCAAGGCTCCTGTGTAATCGACACCAGTGGTCTCAAAGGGACGAAGATGAACTACTCTTTCCTTAGGGAGTGGTGGAGGTCCTGGGTAAGGACACACTCGAGCATCGTATCTTTTGCAGATCACACAGAACTTAATGATTGATTTGACAGCTTGACGACCTTGAGGAAGCCAATATTTCTGTCTGAGGTCGGTGAGAGTGTCTAACACTCCACCATGTAAAGTACCATATTGATGGTGATGTAAAACTAGAAGTTTGGTAATAATGTGGTGACGTGGTAGAAGGATCGGATTCTTTGTATCCAAATCAATTTTGGCATGAAACAAACGTCCTCCACACCTTAATATATTATGAGTGTTGGCATCATACCAGATACCTAGAGACTTAGTTAATTTATCTGGAAGATTTTCATATTCACTTCCATATGTCTCTTGTTGTGCACGTTTGATCCAGTAGAGGATAGGATTGGGAAACTTATGTCTGATTCCTATCTTAGCAAGAAAGTCAAACACATGTGCTGTCACTCTTAATAACTTACTCAAGTTAGAATAATTATGAGGATTAATAGCTAAGATTCGATGAGGTTCTGGTTCTTTCATGGGAGTAGTGACATTGGTCACTATGACTTGTGGCTTTTGTTTGGGCCACTAACAAGCCATAAAGGTCCATTAAACCACATTCAAGACTTGATGAGTTGTTTTAATGTTAACCCTCGTGATAAGTAATCTGCAGGATTGTCCTTAGTGGGAACATGTCTGAATTTATATCCAGCAGATAATTCATGAATTTCCCTAACGCGATTACTAACGTAGGGAATTTTATTGTTGTTATTTCTTACCCATTGTAAGACTGCCTCATTGTCTGACCACACGACAATTTCACCAAAGTGGATATTATTGAGTGTCTTGGTCAGGCAATGAGCCAATCTTACTCCCACCAGCAATGCAGTTAACTCCATTTGAGGTAAAGATCTCTTCTTAATTGGAGCAAGTCTTGCTTTAGATGTGAGTAAAATTGATTGTGCACTATTGACTAAGTAGGCTACAGCGCCAAACGCTTTGCCAGAGGCATCGCAAAAAACGTGCAAGTTTTGTCCTGTAGCATTATGAGGAAATTTCAAAACACCTAACTGATTGAAATCCGTTGTGAGTATCTGCCATTTATCTTGCAACTCAATTGGCAACGGATCATCCCATCCCATATGTTTCTGCCAGCATTCCTGCATTAGGAGTTTGCCCCTTATTAATATAGGACTAAGTAAGCCTAAAGGGTCAAATGGTTGACTGACATACAAGAGTAATTTTCTCATGGTAAGGGATGAAATATTAGTTTGTACTGACTTGACATTCATCTCGTCAGTACTTGTGTTCCATTCCACACCCAGAACTTTTAATTGATTATGCACCTGATAACTTGGAAATTCTTTCTTGGTTATCTGGTTTAATGATTTATTATTTGAGGCCCATGATTGTAGTGGCATATTGGCTCTTAACAACTCACGGTTAGCCTCATGGTAGATTTCTACCAAATTGGATTGATCATTTGTAGTTCCCTGGAAATTATCGACATACAAGTTGTCACTGATCTCTGCCTTATAAGGGCTATTTGACTTCCTCAAATGTGTATCTAATGTAGCTTGAAGTAGAAACGGGGAGGAAGTCGCTCCGAATTGCACAGAGGCAAAACGATAAGTTATGACATCACTGTCAGGATCTAGTAGGTCCTTAATCCAGAGAAATTTGGTGTAATTACGATCCTCTTCTTGTAAGCCTACTCTAAGGAAAGCTTTACTGATATCAGCAGTATAAGCGAAAATACCAGTATGGAATCGTAATAGTACATCATGTAGCCTTTGTGTTAGGCTAGGTCCCGTTTGGAGACATTCATTCAAGGACACGCTGTTTGGCTTCACTTTGGCACTACAGTTGAAGACAATACGTATTGGCGTTGTCAATGAATCTTTCACCACAGCGTGATGGGGTAATAGTGACCTGTTGTTCGGTCATCATTATCAACAACTTCGATAAATTTACTGTTGAGTTGTTGTTGGATTAATTGATGATACATGTTCAGTTTGTCTGGCTGTTTCTTCAGCCGTATTAATTGAGACTGTAATTGTGAGGCTGCCATGAAATAATTAACTGGAAGTTGTGGATGATTCAACTTCCATGGTAGTCTCACCCAGTATTGTTTATCTTTATAGACAACTGTATCCAGATATTGCTGGTAAGTCCACATATCATCAGGGCTTGGTTGTTCTGGGATAATACCTAAAGTATCTAAATCCCACAGACGATGTACAGGTGGATCAGACTCGTTATCTCCAGGTATTTCTCTGAAATGTAGGGGTGACTGTTCCAAACCTAGTCACGCCACTATTGTATTGTTAGATTGTTGGTTGGTTGACGCTGAATTTTGTTGGAAAAGCACCGGTCCAGTAAGCAATTTGCTTCCAGCAGATGACAACAAATTCATTCCATGTTGTCTGGTGCATCCCGTTATAAATTTATAATAATGGTCAGCGCCTATAAGTATGCCAACATTAGTGAGGCAGTTAGAATTCATTTTGTAATCTGCTAGCCTCATGCGGTTTCGTTTAAGATATTTCGCAGTGCGAGCTAATCCTGTGACCTGCAGGTCTGAAGGAAGTTTGTCTACTACTACCGCTTGCATTGGACTAGTGGAAGATCCAAGTCTCACTAATACCTTAACTACTTGGTATTCACGAGGTCCACTATTAGTTAAGAATCCAGAAATATTCAGTTTCACACTTTTGGCAGGTTTTAATTTTAACTGCTCGACTAATTGTTGGGTGATGAAGGTTTTCTGTGATCCTTGATCAAAGAGACTTCTAGTGTTAACTCTAGACTTCCTGTCAATTAGTTTGAGTTGAGCTGTAGGCAGAGTGGTATTATTGCCAGACTCAGTAGCAAGCACATTTATTTCCTGATGTACCTTGCAATATTGTACTGTGGTAGAATTCGTAGAATTCTCCCCAGTTGTCATGGATTGGGTAGAAGTTTTTCTACATAAGGCATAATGATGTATACCATTGTTGCATCTACTGCATGAACGTAGTTGCACTACACATTTACTGGGATCATGAGAGCCCATGCACTTGGTGCAGCTGTGTAATTCTTGTAACCGTTTAATCCTGGTATTAAAGTTAGGATAAACAGTGCATTGGTAGGTGACATGTTCTTGACTACAGAACAGACACTTTCTCTCTCTGGCTGAATTTGTCCTTTTAGTAGACATATCATTTGTTACATCAGAGGGAGATACCGAATAAATACCTACACTACCACTCCTTTTTCCAGTGGATGGAGTAGTCATAGGCTTGAATTTATTAGACTTATTTAAAGTCGATTTGAGTTTGACTGAGGTGTCAATATTAGGTGAGTTACGATGGGAGTTAGTAGAAAAGTTTGAAACACTTTTCCCATCTTGGTTGGCTCTTTGTCTTTCGACTAAGGTATGTGTGGTGTTTGTGTGTTACTGAGGAAGTCTTGGTTGTAGGGTTGATGTAAAGTCATTGCTTGGTTACTGACTTTAATACTTAATATGATTACATGACTAGTAGCTACCAAGCTTGGCGGGCGTCCTGTATGCTCTCTTGTTTACCTTCTCTCTCTCTGGCGTCTGCTCCGCCACACATAGAAAACGGATGGTACCATTTTCTGTGAACATGACATCCCTCCTTTTCTTTAAAAAGAATGAATACAGGATGTCTACTATGCGTGTAGCACAAAGCAAAGTTATTGACACAAAGTAAGTTATTAACATATCAAGAGATACTGCATACATTTAGCATTAATTAAGCACACAAAGAATTTAAACAACTTAATCTTTTCCACAAAGGATTTCAATGTTAAAAATACATATGCAATGTTAAACAAACATGAAAGAAACTGTAATACAAAGTTACAAAATATTGAATGAGATATCTGCATTATTCAAACAATATTAAATTTAGTTTAGCATAATAAGTAAATACTTTTCATTACATAGGAACACAATTAATCATCAAATCGTGTAGGGCGTTTAACATGACGTTTAGGACGAGAGTCCCCTAATACAATAATATCCCTTGATGAATTGTTTATTGAGTTATAACTCATTTTTTCTTTTTCTTTTGTACGACTTTGCACTTCATCATTTTCTACACTAGTTGGAATCACTTTGAGATAAGCCATATTACGTGTTATACTATGATCTCTATTACTAGCTGTTACCATAGTTCCTTTTACACTAATCACTTTATATGGTTTTGTATCATACGGCATATCTAACTTTCCCTCTTTTTTTCTTTTTAACGAGAACAGTATCTCCAACTTTTATGAATTGTTCCTTTGCATGTTGATCATGAGCAATTTTCATTTTGCCCTTGGCTAGTGCATCCTTCTCAGCGAGACGTTTATCCGTTACCTCGGCTGGCATGACGGGTAGTGCGATTCTCATAGGACGTCCAAATAAAAGTTCGCCAGGCGACTTGCCCAGTGTTCCATGTGGTGTTGCACGGTAGTTCCTGAGAAAAGCATACATAGCTTGTTTCCAGGATCGTCCTTCGGCATGAGCACAGCGTACCGCTTTCATGAGAGGTTGCATGAATCTCTCAACTTCTCCATTTGCTTGAGGATGTAGTGGCATCACACGGCGGTGTTTGAATCCAATATGCTCAGAAAAGTTGACGAAGTCTTGTCCATTGAATGGCGGTCCATTGTCTGTCTTGACAACTTCAGGAATGCCAAAGTTTGAAAAGATCTTGTCGAGTTTCGGGATGACGGCCTTTGCAGACGTGGAAGTGATGATTTCTACTTCTGGATAACGTGAGTGATCATCAATGACTACCATCAAGTACTCTCCAGTTGGTAGCGGTCCGCAGAAGTCCATCGATACTTCCGTCCATGGTGCAGCAGGTAGTGGTGAAGGTTGTAGAGGTGTTGGTCTTGAAGTATCCACTGCAGCTTGGCAAGGGACACAGGCATCATGCATATCCTTTGCTTGACGATCAATGCCAGGAAACCACACCTTTTCTCGTGGCAGCTGTTTCGTCCTAACAAGACCTTGGTGTCCTTGATGTGCAAGCTTCAGAGCACGTTGCTGGAGAACAGCTGGAATAACGATACGAGAGTAGTAGGGGAGGAAGAGCCACAGGTACCTTTTTTTTGGGGGGAGAGGACCCCTGTGGACTGTAAGAGCCACAGGTACCTTTTTTTTTTTTTGGGAGAGGACCCCTGTGGACTGTACAGTCCACAGGTACCTTTTTTGTTTTTCTGGGAAATTCGTGTCTGGGAGTGAGGGTTTTCAGGTAAATTTTGTCAGTCACAGATTTTAGAAGTAAGGATTTCTTATGATGAAAATAATTTCCGAGACTTAGAAGTTTGTTAAGGGCTTATGGGACAAATTCAAGTAACGTATGTAGCGCTTTAGGGATTCCAGGATAACTCTACGGACATATTTTACATGTTTTTAACTTACAAAAATCGTCTATGTAAGCCTTAGTTATTCATGTAAATTTATAAAGTTATCTGTGTAAGTCAGGGTTTTTCAGGGGCTCATACCTCGCACCCCCCTCCCTCCCCCCTTACCTCGCAATCTCTCGCGTCACCTTTATTTACCTTACGCCCGGCCAGCCAGACGCTTCGTGTAGGTCTCCTCTTATCATATCTTATCTTCTCCATAATATCTGGACCGTCCCTCCTCTCTCTCTCTCTCTCCTTCTTCTCCATAATATCTGGACCGTCCCTCCTCTCTCTCTCTCTCTCCTCTTCATATTATTCCCTCTTCCTATTTTCTGACATACTAATATTTTATTCCTTTTTCATTAACCAGTCAGTTTTATACAAATCAACCGAAGCATCTCAATGTAACCTTTAATACTGAAACTGTCTCAGAGACTATCTAAGCTGGCCCCAGCTACCTGCCCCAGGCTATCTGCCCGAGGCAATCATCACCTGATTACCTGCCCCAGACATCTACCAGTCATTGTCAGCGTTCGCCACCGTAATAATTTATATATATACATTAGGCGTTAATAAAACTTATTTATTTATTTATAATTTATTTAGTCATCTAATTCATAGTTTACACAATTTATAATAAAAGAGTTTATTCCCAGTATTCGCCAATCATTCTCGCTATTAATAAAACAGCCAAACGCTCACTCAGGGGCACACTATCGTTATTACGCTCATTCAGGGGCCCCCTTAGATCGCCAAAGTCTCAGAGGCCTACACTTTCAGTCAGCATTCAATCTTCATCCTGTTCACAAGGTTCCCCCAGTCTAGTCATATCATCATGTCAGTGTCAGTGTGTCCTCTGTGCCTGTCTCCTCTCAACAACAACGAAATCGGGCATGTGTGTCAAACACGATGTTTAACATGCCTAGGTGAAATGTCCATCAACGCTCTTCAAGAATGCAGACTGTACTGTATAGGATGCAACGGGCCTACACCGCCTGGACATTTTGACGTAGCCTGTACCAGCTGTGGGCAACTCTATTGTGCAAATCGTAAGTACCGCTTTTTCTCGCACATTCAATAAACTTTCAAAGAAAATATATATCCGAAACACACATACATACATACATACAGACAGTCAATTTATATATATTATTTTCATTTCAGTTCATGGTTCTACTTCCTGCCCATACTGTCGTTTCTCCGTTAACCGGGAGCCTCCCACCGAAGCCAGAAACGTCATTGAACCTCCACCCAAACGCCGTCGCATCATAAATAACCGTACGTTTTCACAATAATTTTCGTAATTTTAAAAGTTAATAATTGTATATTTTAACAAGTGTATAAATAAGTAATATGTGCTCATACAGAAAAATGTTTCCATTACAGGAGTTCCTATTCGTGATCAAGAGAATCTCATACTTGGTGGAATCAACATCCCAGCTCGTAAGTAATATTATTATTATTTATCTATAATTCAGTTTTTCCTCTTATTTAGACTTTTTGTTTTCCCTTTTAATAATTCCTCTTATTTACACGATATTTTCCTAATAAGGTTTTCAAATCCTCTTATTGTTTTCAAATTTGTTTTCCTCTTAATGTTTATTCATTGCTAATATTATATTACAGAATCGCCCCTGGATTCAACCCAACCCTCTGAGTGGAGCACGCCTGTACGCAGTCAACCCCAGCTGTCCCAGGAGCTAGAAGAAGATGCACCAGACGGCAACCAGCAGGCATCCTCGGATGAAGAAGAAGAAGACAATCAACCCCCCGTTCACGACATATCAGATGAAGAAGTCAACGCTCCAGATTCCCCAGAGGTACTTAACTTAGATAACGTTGTTCCGCGAGTGTTAGAAGTCATACACCATTTCGAAGGTTCATTCTCGAGACATTCGTTCTCCATTCCCGGTCATTTAGACGCTGACCCCAGCTTATATATAAATAGGTATAGGGATTTTTTTATACAATATATAGACAATCAGTTCAGACAAATACAGGAAGAATTCCCTCCCTCATTTCACATTTACCCTGATGTAAGCCTAATTTTGCAAAAACTTAATCATGCCGACGATCAATATGAAATATTAGATGAAGTATTTTCAATTAGAGGAGAAACTCAGACTGTTACACAGGAAGAGGTGGAAGTTCTTGTAAATTCATGGGTTGACGAAATGTCTGCTAAAATTGACGAATGCCTAAAAAATGTCCAATCCTCAAGTGTAGGAATTCATTCCATGTCAGGCTTTGCCATTAATTTTTCATATATTCGCCACCCTATGCACCTTGGATCATATGTACCATATCCTGCAAAATTAAAGGGTAAAGAATCAGTATTTAATCCTGAAAGTGAAGGAGATGAGTGTTTGTTACAGTGCATTGCGGCGTATAAAAACTTAGCATTGGGCAGGACTATAAAAAACGTTAGACAACATTACAAAAGCCTTCGATGGTGTAGAAGATTCGTAGTATGGGCAGATGAAATCAGATTCCCCGTATCATTTGATAATCTTAAGAAAATAGAGAAGCTTAACAAAATTTCTATTTATATTTATACAATAACTCATGAAAGTAACAGATACTATCTTAGTTTAGCTAGGAAAAGCCAGGAAAAGTATGCCGATAAAGTTCCTTTGTTGTTATTAGAAGGCAAGCATCTCTGTTTGATCAAGGACTTTGATAAATTTGTAAAGAATATTAACCATAACTACGGAAGGATTCCTAACACTCATAAATTCTGTAAAATTTGCCTTTTGCATGCTCCCTTAGATGAAATTCAGGCTCACGAAGAGTCATGCACTGTATCCCAAGTATTTTCGTTCTATAATCCTAGTGATAAAATCAGTTTTAAAAATTACGGTAGGACCTATAGCCCAACTCACACCGCCTATTACGATTTTGAATGTCTATTAGACCGTCAAAATCCTAGAGGCATGGTGGAATGTAAGCATAAAGCAATTGCTTATGCTTACATGATTTTAGACAGGGAATTCAATGTCGTAGATACGTGTTCATACGTAGGCCCAGACGCTGTCAATCATTTTATTACAAAGCTAGAAGCCTCATGGAAAGCTATTCATGCTCAGCTCCCCAACTTCCCTAAGAACTTGTCTAGAGAACAGGAAAGAATGTTTCAAAGACAAAATACGTGTCAATTGTGTCATCAAACTTTCAAGAATAAGAAAGATAAACATAGACATCATAATCATGCTATTCAGGAAAATAATTACTTAGGTGCTTATTGTGCTCGTTGCAATTTACAATGTAAAAATGCTCGTAGATACTTGACCACATTTTCCCATAATGCTGCATATGATCTGGGAATTATACTTAAAGAACTGTCCAAAAATCCTCCCCGCGATGTAGAAATTCTAACCAAGGAAGGATTGAAATTTATGCAAGTCATCATAGGTAAACTTAAATTCCTAGATAGCCTAGCTCTCCTTAATGGGTCATTAGGAACCTTAGCAAGCGAGCACGTTGCCGGTAAGAAACCCACCAAGTACACTGAACACATACTAAATGGCGTATCCGATGAAGCTAAAGCTCTGTTAATTAAAGGTAAACAAAGCCTATGTTATGATTATATTTCTTCCATGGACGTGTTAGACGAACCTCAGCTCCCTTCGCGAGATAAGTTTTACAATGTTTTACATGACTCTCCACTGTCTGAAGAAGATTATAACAATGCTCTTAAAGTATTTAATTTAGGGAACTGTACAAACATCAAGGATTACCTCATGTTATATTTAAAAGTTGACGTGGGAATGCTAGTTGATATATTTACACTTTGGCGAACGTCACTGAAAGAAATTTATGAACTAGATATTGTTTTCTATGTATCACTTCCTAGTTATGCTTGGGACGCTTTCTTATTTAAATCAAAAGTTGTACTTGACTATGTGTATGATCAGAATATATATGATTTGTTGAGAAGGAATCTTAGAGGAGGGTTCACATCTTCCATTAGACAATTTACACAGGCTGTTAACGAGCACACTACATCTAACCCTAGCTCTGATGACGATACTCACATTTTGTACCTCGACTTTAACAGCTTATATGCAGCGTGCATGGCTGAGGTACTTCCCCAGGGAGGGATTAGACAATTAACTGACCTTGAGCGGGATACCTTATTAGGGCAAGGGTTACAACATATCCCCTGTAATCAAGACAAAGGCTATTGGATTTTATGCGATACAAAACATGTATCTCCCGAGGTAGCCAGGTATACTGATGATCTGCCCCTTGTACTGTCTCATACTAATATAACTGAGGAGTTTTTGTCAGAGTACAGCAAGAAAACCCTTAATGATGAAAAACGTAAGCTCCCACCTAAAAATACTAAGTTAATTGCATTCCACTTGCCCCAAAACGACTACTTAGTAAGCCTTGATTTCCTGCAATTGCTATTAAAACTTGGACTAGAAGTTGAACGAGTAAAAACAATCTATGAATTTAAACAGGCTCCCTATTTAAAAGATTTTATTTCAACCAACATTCGAGAACGAGCCAATACCACCTGTAAAGTTAAAGAAAAAGCTTTTAAACTCATAAGTAATAGTCTGTACGGGAAATCAATGACAAATATATCTAGATATGCTAATACTCACCATCTAGTAACGACAAAACATTCATTCTTAACTCATGCAAGAAACCCTTTGTATAAACGAGCTGTCTCTTTAGGTCAAGATAGGGTTCTCTGTACAGTAATGAAAGACATCCTTAAAGTTACCACTCCTTCTTACATGGGATATCAGATCTTGCAGATAGCCAAGAGGCGTTTATACGAGTTCTGGTATAATGTAGTTAAAGCCCATTATGGGGAGAGAGCTAGACTAATTTATACGGATACAGACTCATTCATATTTACTCTGACCTGTAAAGATGCTTTCCAAGAAATGACAAAAGCTCCTCTAGTAGATTATATGGATTTCAGTAATTTTGACAAAGATCATCCCATGTATTCTGCTACTCGCAAAGGTGAACTAGGACTCCTCAAGTCAGAAGTAAAGCAGAAAATTATAACTGAATTAATTGCACTCAAGCCTAAAACTTATTCTCTCCTAACCCTTGATAATGAACATTTATGTAAATGTAAAGGGATTCCTTATCACCAACAAAAGAAAATAACACATGCATCTTTTCAGAACACATTAGAGACAAATACAACTTTTAATTTTGTATCCCGATCTATTCGTAATGTTAATGGACAGATATGCACGTGTAAAACAACTAAGCGCGGTCTGTCAGCTTTTGATGACAAGAGGTACCTCATTAGTCCCACAGAGTCATTAGCTTACGGTCACCCAGACATTCCAGAGCGTGAGGTACAGGAAGAGGTACAAGTAGAGGAAGAGGTACAGGAAGAGGTACAGGTAGAGGAAGAGGTACAGGTAGAGGATCCAGTAATTGTAGATAATCCCCAACCAAGACGTCAATTGTTCCCCATTTTTAATCTTTGGGAAAAGCGGGATAGAGTCGCTCAGCAATTATTCCCTAACAACAACTAAGTCTGTTATTGTATTGTCTATGTATTATCTATAACTATATTCAAATGTCTATGATAATGTATATTCTATGATTTGTTACTGTATTTGATATGAAATAACTATGATATGACTATAATTTATTTGTTACTGTATTGGATATGATTTGTTACTGTATTGGATATGTTATGACTATGATTTAATGTCTATGATAATGTATATTCTATGATTTTATTACTGTATTGGATATGTTCAAATTGCTATTTTAAGACTATGATTTATTTATTACTGTATTGGATATTGTATATTCTATGATTTTATTACTGTATTGGATAAGAAATGACTATGATTTTATTGGCTATAATATTTTATATTCTATGATTTTATTACTGTATTGGATATGTTATGACTATGATTTTATTGGCTATGATATTGTATATTCTAAGATTTTATTACTGTATTGGATATGTTATGACTATGATTTTATTGGCTATGTTTAAATAAAAACTCGAATGTAGATTTCGTTTAAATACTCCTTTCATTATATATTTGTAGTTAGTCTATTGAATCCTAGCAACATGGAAGGGCAGAAAAAAGTTATTACTGAATCCCAGTTGAATATATTTAGTGAACCGTCAAGAATTATTATTGCTGGATTTTCAAATGGTGGGAAGAGCTATTTATGTGCTAAAATGATAGAGAAATATCAGCAGAACTTTGCAAAAATAATTATCTGTGGAAGCGGGTATAAAGAGTTGAGAACTAATCCACTCTTTAAACATAAGATATCTTTTTACTCTGAAATTGTAAACCCTTTAGATGATCGTGATCCAGAGGACACATCTCATATATTAGTTGTTTATGATGACTTGTATGTTGAATCTACAAACTCTAAAATAGTAAGTGATATATTTACTAAGGGACGGCACGAGAACATCTCTGTTATTTTTATAACCCAAAATATATTTTTCAGTGGGAAATTTTCTAGATCTATAAGTTTAAATGCTTCTCATTTTATTCTGCTTAAATCAAGAGACTTGTCCCAGATAGAAACATTAGGCAGACAAATATTCGGAAAACAAGATGCCAAGAAATTTTTAGATATATATAAGAAAGTGATTTCTCGACAGTATGGGTATTTACTTGTTGACTTGGGCGTTAAAACACCTGAATCCATAATATTTAGGGAAAATATTGTAAATGAACCCCCATATGAAATAGTGTATCAATGGTGAACATTACACAAACTCTTAATAAGATATACAATGACCAACAGTCCATAGGTGGGTTTGGTGGCGTTTTAAAATTGTATAAGGCTGCAAAGAAAACAATCCCTGAAATAACTATAAAAGATGTGAAAGACTATTTAAAAACGTCTAATGCATATACCTTACATCTATTAAAAAAACGTAAATTTAAACGAAGACGTATCTTAGCACCTAGACCTAAAGCTTTCTTTACCAGTGACTTGGCTGATATGACATTGTTAGCTAAGCACAACAACGATATTAAATATTTATTAGTTTGTGTTGATATATTTTCAAGGTTTGCACATGTAGTTCCACTATCCACTAAATCAGGTCAGAGTGTAAGTGAAGCCATGAAAGCTGTTCTGGATTTACCTTCATCAAAAGGTGTAAGGAAGCTTAACACTGATAAGGGCGGTGAATTCTATAATAAATATATGAAACGATTGTTAGACAGTAAAAACATTGATCTGTACAGTGTATTTTCTCAGGAAACTAAAGCCAGCATTGCAGAGAGATTTATAAGAACATTGAAAACTAAGATATATAAATATTTAACGGCTTATAACACCTTAACCTATATAAATGTTTTACCTGATATGGTTAAAACGTATAATAGAACACCACATAGAGGATTAAAGGGGAAAATACCTATTGATGTACATGCTTTATCTTCGCCTCAAGATGTGACTAGGCAATTTAAGCTCATGTATAAAGGAGAGCAGCAGACTAAGCCACGCATCAGTAATCATCTGTCTGTAGGAGATACAGTACGGCTTGCCTTATCTAATCGTATTTCAAAGCTCAAAAGAGGTTTTCATCAACAGAACACTAAGGAAATATTTACAATTGCTCAAATTGATACTAAACAACCCGTGCCTTTATATTATCTAAAGGACTTAAATAATAGACTTATAGAAGGCGGATTTTATAGAGAGGAGTTGACTCCCATCTACTTGTCAGATACATTTGAAATTGAGAGAATTATAAGTAAACGTAAAGTTGGTAATACTACTTTATATAAAGTTAGATACGTCGGTTACGACAGTTCATTTGATCAGTGGGTGAATTCAGATGACGTGAAGAAACTATGAAGAAGCAGCCCTTAGTTAGCAAGTATCGTGGATTTATTGAACTATTAGCTAGATTAGGTTATAATTCTAGGAAAAAGTTAATTAAGACTCTTAAAAAGGAACATATACTTTGCTTATCAGAAATATTTAATAATTTCTTAAAAAATAAAATTGAAGTTGGGAAGCCTATTTTAAAGAGACTTTCTAAATATAGAGCTCTACTCCATACATTAGCCTGTAAGAAGAAAGCTATTTCACTCAAGAAAGACATATTAACAAGTAAAAGAGGAGGTAATTTATTGGGCATTTTACTTCCCATAGCTATAAATTTCATTTCAAGGCTATTTAATAAGGAATAATGAAAGAATTCTATCTTGTACCACGAAAAGCTATTGATCAACAGAAGCCTACGGCAGTAAGTGTTGAGAAGCCTACGATGACAGTGAGAACAAATCCTGTTATACAACACTTGATAGACTTAAGATTAAAGCTTAAGGATTATGATTTTGCTGTCTCCTTGTTAAATTATTTTAATACAACTGGACTTGTAAAGTGGGATGAGGAAGGGAACATTACATCGCCAGTTACTGGGATCAATATTGTTGATGACGTTATAGGCAGGATGTGCACTCCGAAATTGTTATTCCCAGAAGATAAACTGCCAATTGCAAAGTTGTTCTACTCTTTGACCTCTACACCTAAGAATTTATTTAGAAATGTAGATGCGAAAAATCAAGTGTTTTCTCCTCCAAGTTTGAAGAGGAAGATCAAGGCTGGAGATGAAGGAGAGTCTACCTGGATATCATATTAAGGTGAGTTTCTGTTTATTTTTATCATTTACTATTAGTCTACAGGATGGATAGTTACGTTATATATGCAGCGAGTAACTCTGATACTGATGTATTTAAAAACAATGCTCCCAATGCTTTTGAAAATAGATTACATAATCAGCTGCCTTTAGACCCGAATAAAGCTTATGAGGTGTGCCTGAAGAATATATTCCTGCCTCCATCTTATTTCGCTGTTAGGAGGAATGACCCGGAAAGTTTTATTTCAGTTCAACTTCTAGTGTCTAATAAAAATTTATCTGATTTGAGTACGGTGAATACATCTTTCACTTTAAAGTCGGATATTTTAGCCAGTGATAATTGCATAGAGCTAACGACTATTTTAAATAGAGAAATTTCTACTATATTTTCAAAAGGTTCACTGAGTTTTATAGGACCCGTACTTAATTATAATTTCCCAGATCACGGGGACGTTTATATGAAATATGATTCAAGTATTAACCGAATTAAGTTTAATGCAGCATTTAGTGAGAAGTTGTTAAAATTATTTATTACAAAGGATGGAAAATTAGTTGTTCGAATTTCTTTATCTTTCGGTCGAAATATATGTAAAGTTATTGGAGCTGAAGTAGGTAAAGCCTATGATATTTTTATTATGAATAAGCTACCTAATAATAGGTTATTTGTACAAGATACTTGCTATTATCATCCTAGGCCAGGAGGCCGTATAGATTTCTTGTGTGTATATTGTGATAAGGTGCAGCCCACCATGTTTGGTAATCAGATTATAAATATCTTGGATGTTGTTTCGTTTCAAAGTAATGTAACACACAGGAAATTATATAAACCTTTAAATACGACTAATATTGATGGCATCAGTATTAGATTAACAGATCAAGATGGGGAGCCTGTATATTTTGAAAAGGATGGATGTACGATTGCAGTATTACATATTAGACCCGTTGATATATAATGACATGAGTAGAGGGAGTTTATCATTCTCTCTTGGTCTGTTTAAACATGAGGGTCGGGTTTGTACCGCTGTCTGTTGACGAGGTAGGGCGATTTATCGCTCCTCGAGGGAAGAGAGGTGGAGCACTGGGCGATATTACTGTTTTTGATAGAAGACATTTAAGAGGAGGTGGAATATTAAGTTTCTTAACTGGTTTAGCTCGTAGAGCAACTCCTTTCCTATTAAAAACTATTATGCCAGCAGCATTGACAATGGGACAGAATGTTTTGCAGGATATAAATGCTGGTCAAGGTACTTTGAAAGATTCAATTAGAAAACGCGGTATGGAAACATTGAAAAGTATAGGTCCTAAATTGTTAGCAGGTGGCCGAATAACGAAAAGAAAAACGAAAAGACCTGCCTATATAAAGAAAATGGATAGATATAAAGACGTGTTTTCATAAAACAGTACTAGTTGTATGCTAGACGCAGACATGATGAGTGTAAATGCTCCTAGTGCAGCATTGCAAGTTCCTTTAGAAAATTATACAGCTGCTATAAGCGATGGCTTTCCTAAAGTTAGTCCTCATAGAATGGTTGAAAGTACGATATTTTCAAGACAGACACAGGATATTTTACCTGTGAATTCAAGTATTAACAATAAATTTAAAGACTCTTATATTGAATTTCGTATCCCGGGAGTTAAGGGTCAATTTATTGATCTTTCGAGCTTGACGCTAGAACTGATGGTTGAATTAACGGGACCTGACGGAATTACGGCTTTAGCGGATATTAAAAATGCATCAATAGTCAATGGTTTGTCCCAGACAATGTTTAAAGCTGTAACTGTTTATTTAAATGAACAAGTGGTGGAAACTAATTCACTATTTTCATATTTATCATATGTAAAGCTAATGACGACGCTTTCTGAATGTAAAGCTGAAAGATTTAAAGAACTGACGTATTTCTATAATGATGTTTTCCCTGAAAAATATGATGTAGATTATTTTAAGAATGCCTCAGAAGACCTTAAATCTAGATTTGTAAAGTTAAAAACTGAGGGAGTAAATTGTTGCTTTAAACTGCTATTGGACATTACAACTTTGAGCGAATATCTTTTGGATGGAATTGATATTCGTTTGAGATTAGAACTTAACAGTGATCCGTGGGTTATAAACAGTATTGAATCTGGATATAAGTTTAACATAAAACTAGCTAGAATGTGGATTGATCGGATAACTCCATTTGCATCTGGATTGGAGGCTATTAATAGAGCTCTGGCTGAACAAAATACACCAGTTACATATACGTTTGATAAGACACTCCATAAGACGTTCATTCTTGGTAATGGGCAGCAGAGATTAAGTATTGACCAGCCATGGGGGAGCATTATCCCAGATAAATTATTTATTATGATGATGGATATGGAAGCAATATCAGGAGCGTATACACTTAATCCACTTTATTTCGATCACTGCGATTTATCTAATGTATATATTACACGTGATGGGACAAACTTATTTAATATAACTTGCAAGTTCCCGAATAAATGTTCGAAACTATACTACGAGACTCAAAATACTGTAGGCTTTAATGCTTGTAATACCTTGACATATAATTCATTTATAAAAGGAAGAACGTTACTGGCATTTAGACTAACGCCTGAGGAATTGAGAGATACCCTTCCTATAGAGGCTTCGGGCAACCTGAGAATTACATTAGAATTTGCTGTTCCAGCGAAATCAAACAAAGTTATTATTTTATTCGGAATTACAACGGGAGTATTGAGAATTTATTCTGATAGGCGAGTTGTGTGTGATACAAGAGCATGAACTGCAAACAAATTAATACGGCATTGAACGATATGAAAGGTAGTAAAGCTAAATATATTGGATGCTATTTAGCGACGGATATATATAGAATAATGAAGCAAATACGGGATAAACCGATTATGTTTATAATAAATACCTTAGGAAGAGACTCTAAGGAAGTAATGGGTCACTGGATTGCTGTATATAAATCTAAACGGAAAATAGTTATACTCGATTCATATGGAATAAATGTGTATTCGCCATACATTTCGGAGTTTTTAAATTATTATAAAGACTGTGATGTATACACGTTTACAGAGAGACTTCAGAGTTTAAATACTTACGTATGCGGGCTATATGCGATGTTTTTCTGTTACCATCTTTCAAACAAGGATCTAAAAACTGCAATAAAGCTATTTGAAACTAGTTTTACTTGTGGAGAATATATGCAGAATGATAGGAACGTAATGAGGCTATCTTATGCTTTATTTAAAAATATGCCGAGCTGCTATGAAACGCTGTGTTATGATAAGAGCGATATTTGTTGGAAAATGTGCTTGGAGACGACTGGCTGAATGAGGCTATAACAAATTATCTAACGGAAAATGGTGAGTACATTTGTTTCGAGGTTTTATGTGTCTGATAAATATTATACATGTGTAAACGCTATCTGAAACTGTTATTCTTTATTTACAGAGATGAAGAGTGAATAGGACGGATATTATACAAGCGGATTGAGGAGCGAGCTTCTTAGAACTTCGGGCTAAATGAATCGTTTATTATAAATTGTGTAAACTATGAATTAGATGACTAAATAAATTATAAATAAATAAATAAGTTTTATTAACGCCTAATGTATATATATAAATTATTACGGTGGAGAATGCTGACAATGACTGGTAGATGTCTGGAGCAGGTAATCAGGTGATGATTGCCTCGGGCAGATAGCCTGGGGCAGGTAGCTGGGGCCAGCTTAGATAGTCTCTGAGACAGTTTCAGTATTAAAGGTTACATTGAGATGCTTCGGTTGATTTGTATAAAACTGACTGGTTAATGAAAAGGAATAAAATATTAGTATGTCAGAAAATAGGAAGAGGGAATAATATGAAGAGGAGAGAGAGAGAGAGAGAGGAGGGACGGTCCAGATATTATGGAGAAGAAGGAGAGAGAGAGGAGGGACGGTCCAGATATTATGGAGAAGATAAGATATGATAAGAGGAGACTGGCTGGCCGGGCGTAAGGTAAATAAAGGTGACGCGAGAGAATGCGAGGTAAGGGGGGGGGGAGGGAGGGGGGTGTGATGTACGAGCCCCTGAAAACCCTGACTTATACAGATAACTTTCTAAATTTATATGAATAACTAAGGCTTACATAGACGATTTTGTAAGTTGAAAACATGTAAAATATGTCCGTAGAGTTCTCCTGGAAACCCTAAAGAGCTACACACGATATTTGAATTTCTCCTATAAGGCCTTAACAAACTTCTAAGTCTCGGAAATTATTTTTCTCATAAGAACTTTAACAAACTCGTATGACATTATTTTTCATTATAAGAATTCCCTAATTACAAATCTGTGACTGCACAAATTCACCTGAAAACCCCGAAGATCCACAGACGATATTTGCCCCCCCAAAAAAAAGGTACCTGTGGCGTGTACAGTCCACAGGGGTCCTCTCCCCAAAAAAAAAAAGGGCCGCTGGCATGTCATCCCTACTACTTACGAGTACCTCGCAGCACAGTGTCGCGTTGTTGCGTAACACTTAATTCTGTCTGGATGCGTTCAAGTCCTTTGAATGCATCTTGGTCAACTCCTGAGGGTGGGATGCGTGGAAACTTTTTCTTAGTCAATGCAACCACTGTTGCTTGCAGAGTTGGGTCCTCTAGGGTTGCAGTACGGATTTCATCAAGAGTAAGAGCCTTAGGGACTGCATCACAGGTTACAGAGTGTACATATTCCTCGGCAACTTGCTGATGCTTGGTGATGGTGAAACTGTTGGCAGGATGTCGACTGATGTAATCAGCGGGATTGCCTGCACCCGGCTTGTATTTCACCGTAAAGTTGTATGGTTGCAGACGAAGAGCCCATCTCTCAATGCGAGCTGGTGGTTTGGACTTTGGATTATTGAAGATGGTCTCCAACGGTTTGTGGTCAGTGACTATCGTGGTGAAGGGTGCACCAAGCAGATACACATTGAAGTGTTCACAGCCCCATACAAGAGCAAGAGCTTCCTTCTCTGTCTGACTGTATCGTTGCTCAACATCTGTGAGAGAACGGCTGGCGTAGGCAATTACTACTCTGGAATCTGGTTGACCAGGTTTGTGTTGGGCTAAAACAGCACCTAATCCAACAGGACTAGCATCCACTGTTAACTCAGTGTCCATTGATGGATCAAAATACGCAGCAGTCGCATTCTCTACTAGTGCATCTTTCACAGCATCAAATGCATTTTGCTCGATATCACTCCAGTACCATGATGCGTTTTTCTTCAGGAGCTCACGTAGAGGCTTCGTAATGGTAGCAAAATCTGGAATGAAGCGAGAACAGTAGTTTGCCATTCCCAGAAAACTATGTACTTCAGTGGACGTTGAAGGAGGTGCAGCATTCTTGATATCTGCAACTTTCTTAGGATCTGGAGACAGACCTTTGTCACTAAGTACATGTCCAAAGAATTCAATTTTATGTTGATTGAACTCACACTTTGCTCGGCTTAGCGTCAAATTCTTTTCTCGTAAGCGTTGCAATGTTGCACGAAGAGCTTTGTTGTGTTCAGCTTGGGTACGGCCATAAACAATGATGTCATCAGACATGTTGTTAGCATTAGGTATATCTTGCAATACCTGGCTGATGATGTGCTGGAATACCTCGGCAGCAATGTTAATACCAAAACTCAGGCGCTTGTACCTATACAGACCTCGATGTGTCGTAAACGTTGTGATGAAGCGACTCTCATCATCAAGTTCAAGCTGATGATAGCCCTTGTTTAAATCTAACTTGATGAATACAGTTGCACCATTCAAGCGGTAGATCATATCATCTACAGTGGGTGTAGGATGGCGTTCACACATTATTGCCTTGTTGGGAACACGCATGTCCACACAAATGCGTATCTCATCTGGATTCTTCGGTTTTGGTGGAGTGACAATTGGGCTCACCCATGGTGTTGGGCCTGTTACTGGTTCAATGATATCTAGTTCTATCAGCCTATCCAGTTCGGCATCGACTTTCTTGCGAGTATGGAATGGTTGTCGGCGATGTGGTTGGGCAACTGGAATTACATCTGGGTTGATATGCAGATGTACTTTGCTATCAGTATAACAACCTATGGATTTAAATAGATCAGAAAATTCAGCAACAATAGCATCAACATTGTTTGCAGATTCCACTGCTACAGCATTAGAAAGCTGAAGTAGCCCCAATTTGGTTGAAGTCTTGTAACTGAGTAAAGACTCCTTTGCATTCCTAACAACATGGAATGTAGTAATGAGCATTGCATTCTTTGACTTAATCTCTGCAGTGAAAGTTCCAATCACTGGCAAGGCTACCTTTGAAGCATAGGCAGTGGCTTTGCCATTATAGTTTTCAAGCTTTGGGAACTGTTTTTTAAATTTTTCATAGTGGCACTCAGCAATGGTGTCAATGTTTGATCCAGTGTCAATGAGAACCTTGAGACAAATACCAGCAATATACACTATAGTCTCTGGGTTGTTTGGAAGATCATTCCATTCTGTGATTGCTTGTACTCCATAAGTATAATCACATTCACTGTCATCTGAGACTGGTTGTAATGAAATGTTGTCTTGTATATTATTAACATTCTGGATATGAGGTGCAATATTGTGTTTACCACCTCGACCCCTATGACCTGATCCTCGTACAGTGCTTTTATTCATTGACTGTGGTTTCTTTAGTGCGGAACGACACATAGCACCAAAATGACCTAGTTTTCCACACTCATAGCACTTCTTACCTTGAGCAGGACAAACATTACCTTGGTGCGGGTAGTCTCCTCCACAATTGTAACATTTATTGTTGACAACCTCTGATGTGAGTCGTTGTGACTGCTTGAGTCTTGTTCCATGACTCCAGGTGTGATGTGGTTCTCGGCTCAATTTACTGTTAGGTTTGGCATGATATCTTCTTTGATTACGATGTCCTCCCTGAACCTTACATACCTCATCACTGTTAGTAACAGTGGCAGAACCGTTGTTGGCACTGCACTCCATAACACGAGCATCACGTGCAGCATCTTCCATTCGACGAGCCATATCCAGTATCTTGGTAAGAGAACTTTCATCATCAACAAGTTCTAGAGCTCTTCGACGGAGACGTGTAGATGTGCATGTTTCAATTATTTGCTGTTTGATTTCTTTGTCAACATCAGCAAACTCACAATGGGCTGCTAAACCCTGCAGACGTGTGTGGTATTGATCCACAGTTTCATTAGAGAGTTGTTTTGCTGTCCTGAAATGCATAATTTCTATAGCAGTATTTTGCCTTGGTTTGAAATGCTCAGTTAATCTGGCTTTGGCAATGTCAAAATCTTTGGCACCACCAGTGTCTTTCAGTGTGTCAAAGATGTCACAAACTCTATCACCTGCATAATGAAGTAGAAAGGCACGCTTTCTTTCAGCACTTTTGATGTCAGAAACTATCAACAAATTTTCAAACCTTTTAAGCCATTTGACCCACCTCTGTGACAGGTTTGTCTGGTCACAGTCAGGATCAAATGCAGGAAACTGAGGTATATTTGCCATTTTTACTCAATAAATGTAACTTATCACTTAAATGTTCCTCAGAATATTAAGCACTTACTGCACTGAATATGTTAGTCAAGAATTCACTGTAATTACTTTAATTTTGCAAAGCACACAAGCATTTTAATGCAAAAGTTCACAACAGTGCACAATATAGCAGCAACTGACTTCTTACCTAGCCCTTGTGTACATGTGTTGTTCCTACTCACAGCAGCAGCACAGCAGTTGGCACAGCAGCAGTTGGTACAGCAGTCAGTTCAGTGTGATGAATTTTGTAGCACGAAGCGTCGTTTCGTAACCAAAACATCAGGTTTTGTACACATCAAAGCGTCGTTTCGTACACAACGTCGGCAGATTCCTCAGTACACAGTTTCTTCAGCACAGCTTGGGTAGCACACAGCTTGGGTAGCACACAGCATCGGTTAGCACACAGCATCGTTTAGCACACAGCATTGGTTAGCACACAGCATCGGTTAGCATACAGCATCGGGTATGGCGCTCACAGCTTCTCTTCCTCCTCCAGGCAGCATGCTTCTCCCTTGTGTTTGAAACTGAACAAATACCTGCGTTCACAGTTCATCCTCGTCGCCAATGTGGTGTTTGTGTGTTACTGAGGAAGTCTTGGTTGTAGGGTTGATGTAAAGTCATTGCTTGGTTACTGACTTTAATACTTAATATGATTACATGACTAGTAGCTACCAAGCTTGGCGGGCGTCCTGTATGCTCTCTTGTTTACCTTCTCTCTCTCTGGCGTCTGCTCCGCCACACATAGAAAACGGAGGGTACCATTTTCTGTGAACATGACAGTATGTAGACCTTCTGTAATTTCTTTCAAGGTCAGAAAGGTTTTATTGTACATAGTACACAATTTGTCTAAAGTTTCTCTTGGTAATTTTCGCCTTACAACTACTTTGGTCATCCATTCAGCTGTCTGAATTTGGACTTTAAGGCTTAAGGCCTTGAGTAAAGATTCTAACTCTAGCCTGAAAGTTTGGAGAGAATCGGTAGAATTATTAGCAGATGGTAAATCTAGCAATTTTTGAACTAAGATAGTAATAGTTCTCTCCTTGTTATCGTAGTTGATTTTGAGCAATTGAACAGCTAGGGTGTAACCATCACTGGTCAGTGTTATGTTAGAGATTACTTTCAAGGCTTCATTTGGTAACAAGCCTTGTAAATAAGTGAACTTGGTCGTTTGAGAAATGTTAGCTTTAGAGTCTACTGCATCTACGAATTTACTCCAGAAATCATCCCAACTCTCATTCTCGTTACCAGAGAATGTGGGTATATTGATCTGAGGTAATTTGACATCAGGATCTGGATGTGCAGTAGAGGTTATTGTTAATTTGTTATTAGCAATTTGCTTTTTAAAGGGTTGAAGCTTAACCTGTGTATCATCTTCATACTGGGCTAAATCATTTACAATATCCTCAAGTTCAGTTTCACCTATAGAAGTTGATTAAAGTTCTGTCAAATACAGATACATATGTTGCTTAATATGTGCGAATTTGCCTTCAGCAACTTGAAGTAAATCTTCTAATTCAAGGTAGTCAACAGGTGACTGTTGTGACAGATTTTGACATTTAGTAATCTGTCGGGTCAAATGACCTTTCAGACTGATAAGGGTCCTTTTCATTTTGTCAACCATTTCCATCTTGCTGGGTAAGGACTGGTTTGATAGTAAATAGTTGTTACTGATGTAACTGGGATATTGACTCATTCAATGGAGTTCAATATCAATATAATAGCCTAATGTATTGAATTACATTTGACTACACTAAATGAAATACAAATGAATTTGTATTTGACTACACTACCTCGTTCAGGGGTTAATTTACCTACCTAACAATAAGTAACTAATTATTTTGAGCAGTGCTTGAACTTCACCATTAACTTTCGTCTGGCTAGCTCATCTTTATCACCATTAGATGTAATGGTGATCATTCAGCAGCACTCAAAATGCATACACACAAATAATGAGTACACGAATAATTAATATGGATATACTCTAATCGGAGTTATCCTAAGGTTTAATCCCACCCTTGGTAGGGTCAGCACAAGAATGAATAATATATGTACTACTAACTAGCTCAAGCCTAGTTGTGAGAATTTCTACCTAAGAAACTACAAATTTATTTAGTCTGCGTTTGTGATAAATTCAGCACAATCACAGCCTAAATTCCTACCTAATAAAGGTTGGCAAAGATTAAATTGTGGTGCAGTAATGTGAATATATAGTTGTGCTGTATTTTTGGGTATTTTAGTTTTTATAGTTTATATAAATGTGCACTTGCACACACAGGTGAAAATACAATTATGTACAATTAATTTTGGCTTGCTAGCCACAGCCTTTTGTGGTGATTGATTGTGTTGATCAATTTGTCAACTACATGTAACCTAGACTCACCTGACAGGTGTACACCATCTCTTGCCAGGTTTTGTCTGTATGGTCTGGCTGTAAATTATATATATTTATATTAAATTGAATATAAGTGGCATCCAATCGTACTCGCTTCCTCAGCCTAAAGTTTATATATTTGGCAGCTCTTTGGTAGTATTCTGGACTTACTCCCCAACAATTATTATTGCTCAGTTCGCGAGGTTCCACCAATGTGAACACTACTTACTGAATTGCTGATGAGTTTAAATGAGGAAATTATGGTTTTAAGGTGATTAATTACCTCAGCTGGGTGTCGAGTAGGATGGATGTCATTACCACCTAAATAAATAATGGTTAGATGGTGAGGCCACTCTAATGCAGGTGTTAGTGTGGAATTATTATAGAAGTTATGAGCTGTTGCTCCTGGTGACCTGAAGATTCGTACCTCGGTATGAGGTATAGGTCTGAGTGTTGTGGGTAATTGACTGTGTCCCACGAGTGCTACCTTATACATGAGGTATAAGTAGCAAATAAATTGGTGTGAATTAGGCTAACCTATGTGGTACACTGCCAGTAGACATAATTAATAAATGTGGTTAGTCTAGACTACTTCACATGGTGATTAGTTATTACTAATTAGTATACATCCGGTTCGAAGGACCATAATGTGGGATATCTGGGGCTTGACTCAATTATTCAATTATTTACTTATTTAATTTAATAACAAAGGACCACCCACTTTTGAGAAAAGAGGGAAACTAATAAAAGTGATCATTAGAAAAACACTAAAGAACCAGTGTCTATGGATAAGTATTAGAAAGAATAATCACTTAAAATAAAGAATGGACTGTATGATTAATTAACTAAAGTCAGAGCCTCAAACACCTACATTGGGTGGGGGGTATTACTAGAACTTCATATACGTCTAGGAACTAATGTGGTTCGTCACCAATTCATTGCTGAGTAAATATTATGATCTAAAATGCTATAGATTCAAATATGTGAACTCAAATTGTGAATATTAATGATTATTAAATTATGGAGCAACCGTCTAAGTAAACGCATAAATTTCCAATCACAATGTATGGTATGAATATTTAATATAATGATCCTGCAAATTTGTTTAATGATCAAATTGGAAGAATTAAATGTGTACAAAAAGTCTTAGCTTTAAGACGATTTCTATGACATCGTTTGTGATTCGTCCTCGTGATCTCAGGATCTCCACATAGAAGGAATTAGAGGTGAATAACACGAATGATGTTAATGACTCGTTGACTCCTCACATACGAGCTGAAAATTAAAGAATATTAAGTAGCATTGGAATAGGCTACTTTTAATCTCAATTTTCATGAAAATAGAAGAAACGCTAATGTGGTACTAACGGTGGATATGGGGTCGTCTCACTATGTAATGACAGACTACTCACAAATATACAATCTTAAATGATGCATCAAGAAAGAAACTATACTTAACGTGAGCGTAGTTACTACTGAAGTCTGTCGATATTGCGTCTGCCAGTCCCAAACTTTCACGGCGTTGTACACGTATTTGTGGGTTTTGGCTTTAATTATAGACGCGTTATTGGTTGGCTGAGCACTATGGAGCACGTGGTCCCTCAACCCGGGTCTCGCATTCACCACAGGAATTATTAATCACGAATAATTCTTTTTCGCGCAATTGTGGCTGAAATACTTTAATGAGGACTGGGTTGCAATTATAGGGATTTAAATATTATCGCATTCTCGTCTTATGGTGTTAAACGAGAAATGGAGAAGATTTTAGTTTTCTCCATGGCATTCGCGCGTGACAAAAAAACTATTACTTGGTAACAATTGTAACTAAAAACTCTCGATTTAGAATTATTGGGAGTTATGTTATCCGTAAGTAATTATCACACGGAATACTGATGATTTTAGAGAACTACATTCAATTCTCTAACACATTGGTAATAAATGTGTTTAACTAGACATTATCTGACGCAATGTTTGCTGCTCTATTTCGTGAGAATTCTAGCATTAATACGCAGATGCAATGGTTAGTTTATGTTGACACTACTGTTAGTAAATTTAGTGACTACTGTAGTTAGTATATAATAATAATGATTTATTATAATACAATAGTAGTTTATTAGCGTTGGAAATTTCCAACAAAGGTACCCAAATAGTCGACGAGCACCACGGGAAATCACGCACCCTGTCGTCCCAAACGATGTCCAAAACCCGTGACTGAGGGATCCGCCCCTGTCGGCCGCGAGCACAGGGAAGAGGTCCACTCTAGGTGGTTTCGCACTGGAATCGGCACTGGGACGCCGCACAGGGCTTTGTACTGGCCGGCACACGAGGCTTCTCACGAGGCCTCTCACGAGGCTTCACATGGGGCTGCAAACTAGAGGAACCCGCAGAGGACACAGACGAGTCGGGGCCTCCGCCACCGAGCACAAGAGCAGAGGCACCTTGGTACACATCCTTCTGTAAGACCACGACGAGGTCCCCGTTCGGCAAGAGCAACCTCCCACCGTGGGGAGTCGTCAGCAGTACGACACTAGTACTGTCAGCAGTACGAGGCATAGGGGGCATCACCGGAGGCAGCACAGAGCCTCCCACAGCACCGCCAACCTCGGCAGGAGACGCCGGATCAACGTATTCTTCCACCTCCACCCAAGGCACCCCACGAAGGGGAGACACACTCGGGACCCGCCTCGAGCGCTTGGAGACAGGCTGCCGGTCACCTGAGCACCCCCCCATCATCTCGTAATACAGCAGAACTCTACAACGACGGACGCGCCTTCAAGGCCCGGTTCCTTAGAACCGCAGCCTCCACGGCCGGGGGCAACGGACCACACACAGCAGGAGACTCCTCGCCGCGGACATCCAAAGGGACAGAAGACGCTGCATGCAGGGATGGAGCAGGTATGGGTGGCCGAGACGGAGCAGGCATGGGCGGCTGAGACGGGGCGGGCTGGGCCAACAGGAGCAGGGACGTCGGAGGCGGGGAAGCCGGCGGCGGGGGCGAGGCCGCCCCAAACCCCACGTCAACATCCACTCCACCACCCAACACCGGGGCAAAAACCAGCAGGAAATCAACACACGGTCCAGCACGTGGAGATAGGTCCGAGACCAACAGCGGGGAAAAATCCTCCTCCTGGAAGAGATTAACAGGGGTGACCCAGCGCTCCTCACACCTCGCACCCAGGTGACCCGGTAGGCCACACCTGAAACAAGTCCGAGGTTGTCCTGCGTTAAAAACACGAATTGGGAACCCCAACAGCATGATGGAGGACAGTACAGGATCCCGGACTCGCATGGCGAGAGTGTGGGTCCCACACGGGCACCCTTCCATCTCCGGGTAGGGACGGCATTCATCCTCACATGTAGGACCCGCCCAAACTGGGCAAAGTACTGACATAGGAGATCCTCATGGAACTCAAAAGGCATCCCGTGCACTGCTACATACGTCGTGGCTCCACAATGGTCTGAGAGGGTCACCGACCCACCATCTCCAGGAAGATCGAATGAGCGCCCATCATAGCGCGTGACGGGATCTTGATAAATCGCCAGGGAGCTGAACTTGACAATCGCTTGCCGTCAGGCAAGCAGCTGCACACCACATACAGACGCCACTTGGACATGTAGCATATCAATAATTACCACCTCCACAGCTTGGTAGGAAGCAATCCCAGAGAACTCCAGGCCAATGGAGGCCTGCCTGGTGGCAAGGGCACAGGCCCCCCCATGATTGCAGACCGTCACGGCTCCAAGGGCCCCTCAGCAAAAACACGGGACACAAGCCACGTCAGCAGCGACACCCAGGTCCTCACTCCTCGCCGGGTCGAGAACAACTGTGGTGGCCGGAAGGAACAACCGTACCCCACGACAGCTGTAGCATTTCTCCTGACAGTAAAGGTGGTGTTGTCGCTGTTGCAGGATCACCAGGTGCTGGAGCCAATGTTGCAGGAAGCAAGTCAACCAGTACAATGACGGTTGACAATCCATTTACAGACAGTAGGCTGTTGATCGTCTTTGCAATCTTGCTGTGGATTGATCCGGCAATCCTTCCCGTTAGGTTAAATAGTTCAGTAGTCGTACTGTAATCATTCACAAGCCGTGACTGGTGAAGGTTGTGGCTGGGTTGGTGGTGGAGGCGGACCCTGGATGTGGCTTCCCCGAGAATTAGGCTGTTGGACAGTGGCGCCACTGCTTTGTAAGACTTGATTGGATGTTGCGAGACGTCGCTGGAGGACTGGTAGTTGAAGCCTGGCGGGCAACAGACATTTTATTGATTTCTTCCTGCTTCTGAACTCTTTGGTCTCTTCCTGCTTCTGGACTCTTTGTTCTCTTCCTGTTCTGGACTCTTTGGTCTCTTCCTGCTTCTGGACTCTTTGGTCTCTTCTTGCTTCTGGACTCTTTGGTCTCTTCCTGTTCTGGACTCTTTGGTCTCTTCCTGCTTCTTGACTCTTTGGTCTCTTCCTGCTTCTGGACTCTTTGGTCTCTTCCTGTTCTGGACTCTTTGGTCTCTTCCTGCTTCTGGACTCTTTGGTCTCTTCCTGCTTCTGGACTCTTTGATCTCTTCCTGCTTCTGGACTCTTTGGTCTCTTCCTGCTTTTGGACTCTTTGGTCTCTTCCTCCTTCTGAACTCTTTGGTCTCTTCCTGCTTCTGGACTCTTTGGTTTAAACATTAGGGGTTCCATTATCGGGAATATGAAACCTCAATGGATTGTCGAGGTTTCCCTAGGACCCAGATCTTCCTGTTTGATCAGACAGTCAGGGGAAATGATGATGTGTTCCAGCAGAGATATGCATCGTGTGTGGAGTGCATTTCAGTCCCCGTAGTGATGGTCGAGGGAGCAGATGCTACACTTCCTTGCAGACAGTGTACACTTCCAGGTGTACTGGTAATATTTGCAGCTTTGTCGAAGTGGACGAACCTCTCTCCTTCGTTACTTGCCTCAATGGTGTGAATATACCAAAGAATCTAAATCAGGTGTCTTCAACAAGGGTCTCTTCATCAGCAGAGTTGAAGGTGAGTTTCACTGTTGATCACTAGCTTCATTCTCAGTTATTTTTCCTGCAACCCCAGTCAGTGCAGTTTTGTGTGCTGATGCTATCGATGATGTCGACTATAGGTTGGTCGGTAATCCAGATGCTTATACGCCGACCAAAAACAGCCGTCACTACCAAGTATCGTCGAGGTGGAAGAGAGTGCCTCTGAAGAGCATTATCACAAGAGAATAGGGGCAGGGCTCTGTCGCCATTTTCTTTTATGTCAATCGGTGCAACACCAGTGATACTACCAAGAATATGAAATATCTCCGTCCAGGTAATGGTCTGGGTCCTTGGAACTGCACCATTATCTTGTAAAGCATGGTAACTGTTGACATGTACCATACGCGAGAGCTAAAGACTTAGCAGTTCAACTGGTATACTCACAATGGCCCTCAGTACCAATGAAACATGCTCCTCTCACTCTGTAAGGCTCACCTGCTCGCTTGAAACTGCATCTCTCCCAAGTTGTTTTACATTCAGCTACTCAAAACAAAAAGTTCCAAAAAGTTCCACGGGCTACAGCCCATCCTCCAAACAAAGACCCAAAAGTGATTCCATGCACCAGCCAAACCCCCTGTTTATGAATGAAAACCGGTTTACACACGACTCACAACTGCTGACGTTCGAACACTTCCGGAACAAGTGCTTCACTGACGAATTATGTTCGAATCACAACGCTGTAAATGCTTCACCCACGTAGTACACATACAAATAATTGCCAACAGAACATAAACACCTAGCCTAACCTAACCTATATATGCACAATATGCTAATATACTGTAATGTTAATTTATATTTGAGAGATTCCCGTTTTGAATGAACAGCATGTAAAAATTAATGAATGCGTCTGTGGGGTCGATCGCTGGATGTAATGGACATGAGTCGAGGAGGGGTTGTGGGTTATGGTGAGCCTGTCGTACTCACCTGGCACAGGAGCGGGGCTATAACTGATCTCTCCCAGTGAGCGGCAGTAATATATGCAGTCCGTCCTCATCAACAATTAATTTTGTTCGAAGTAAAATGCAGTAAATGCTTCACCCACATACTACAAATACAAATAATCGCCAACAGAACCTATAAACCTATCTTAACCTAACTAATACCTAAATTTGCACAGTATGATACACATAACAATAATAATTTATATTTGAGAAAATTCCTATTTTGAATGATCAGCATGTTAAAATTGACGAATGCGTCTTTAGGGTCTACCACTGGATGAAATGGACTTGGTCTGTGGAAAGGTGAGCTCAGTGGGGAGGTGGCAGATACCACCAACTAGAATATCTGAGGAGGGTTTCCAGGCAACACTAATTCATATATGTTTTTGTGTTTACATTTCTTGTTAGGAAAGTATTATTCAGGTTTTGGATGACTACAGAACTCTGTACACCTACTGAGAGGCAAAAGAACAAGACAATGAGCAAGGAAATATACGACACACCTTAATTAAGGACCACCAGGGATCCATATCCATTTCAGTGGTGGATAAAATCCAACTGGACTGTCGTGACTCATTTATTTATGACATGTAGTGCATGTGAGAGCGTGTCTGTCCCATGCAATGATTGAAGGTGAGAGTCTTTGGTGTATTCTTTTAGGCATCAATATCAGGCTGCAGTCAGACAACCAGTTAAGTCCATTGTGACTGTTAGGCAAAGTGCCAGAAGTGTTGGTTGAGGATAGTCGGAAGATGAGGTAGAGGCCCAGTGACGTGTTGATGGTCATCATTATTAGTATGATATTTCGGATGCTGTTGTAATCTTGTGAACTCTAATATTGAATGTCTTTAAGGATAACCACCTTCCAAGAATGTAGAAATACCGAGAACATTGTTATTATGTATTTATTAACCATACATTTTGCTCTTGTAGCTACTGAATATATACGTACTTGTACTTATTAACTTATCCATCCCTGATCACTATATTTAGGGAGTGGAAGTTGCATCCCAGAGTTAACTCTGAAGACATATTGGTAATGGATATTTTCAGTGAGAGCTGCTCTAATTGCAGGGAAGATGTTTATATAAATTAGTTCATTTAACACTATTCTGGTGATAAGATTCAGGTAGAGAGTCGAAGGGTAACATTGAGGTACCATCCACATTTCGTTTTATTATATTTTTGTTAATTAGATGTTACAGTTCTTTTAGATTAAGATGATTCACTCCTTGCCTCTGCGGATCTGATAATTCTTGAGAGAAAATTCAGATTTCTGGCTAGTTACATTAATTTTAAGATAAAATCGAGTTGGGAAATAATAAACTGAGAGAGGGTGGTGGGTCACCTGAGAGAATATAACTGAGAGAGGACTTCCTTACGGGTTATGCAGTAGATGTGGTATATGGCAACAGGTTCTTGTTGATGTTAATTCAACATGGCCCCATCCTACAAATCATTAAACGTGGTTAGGTGACTTATTATGGTGCCATTGGCATCACAGAGGTGTCAGTTGGGGGTATTGTTTTTGTGTTTCTTTTTAATCCCTTTCTGCGGCGGGGGACCGGTGGAGACAAGGGTGTCTGGAGCCTCACAAGTTGAAAGAGACTTGCGTGATCATATATCAATCTGGTTGATGCAGGATATCCGCAGTGATCATCTTGTTAATCTGACAATGATAACACAATGTTGCTCTTTTCTCAAGTCAGTATGGTTAGATGCCAACTAATGAAGCAAGATACCATAAATTATAATAATATTTATCAGGCTTAACCTCGTGTTGTTCATGCCTTAAGCGTGCATGGTAAGATAACGAATGGTGGTGTTCAGATTATCTGTGAAGGTCATTGTTAACTGATGACTACAACAATGTTCCTCATGCCTCCATCAGCCATTCTCAAATATCATCAGTTACATACCATTTATGGTTATATTGGTTGTATGGTGATGGCAACAATGTTTATCTTGCCTCGAGCTAGTATTACCAACATTTTATTGCCAAGGTTTATGGTGTATGAAGCTTATAAAGGTTATATTGGTTAACTGACGATGGCAAGACTGGAGCTATCGGTTCACCCTTGTAAAGTCAGCTATTGTTCGTTGGTCAGCTATTGCTGCATACACCATAATGCTCTTCTTATGCATATAATAATAATAATAATAATAATAATAATAATAATAATAATAATAATAATAATAATAATAATAATAATAATAATAATAATAATAATAATAATAATAATAATGTTAATATTTAAAATAATAATAATAATATTTATTAAGGGAAAAGCACATACATACAAAATGGTATACGAGAAGAATGTTGGATCTCTAGGCAGGACAAGTATATAGTATGCCTCAAGCCACTAATACACTCAGTGTTTCGGGCCTGACAATAGCACCACTGTCGCTCATGTCACAAGTAATAAATTATCAAATAAGAACTGGTTGCATGTCGGATATTTTAATGGTCTATTCTTAAAAAAATTATCACGATCTTCCTCTTTTAAATTTAGGTTGAAAACAGTTTTACAAAATATTTAGAGTCGGAACACGTCACTAGTATATAAAAAAAACTAGAACAGCTTATTTCAATAATTTACACAAAGTATTGGAATCGTGATGGTTTATGCATAATACCAATTGTGGTATCTGTTGACAGGCGAGACAGCCCTTCACAAGGCAGCCGACTGTGGTCACGACAACACTGTGAAGGTCCTCCTCGACGCTGGAGCAGACGTCAACGCTAAAGATAATGATGGTAAAAGTTACATATATGCATTCCAACATTATATAGCAATGCAACATAGCACACTGCAGGTATCATGTGACAAAATTTAATATTTATATTTTATAATCAGTACCATTAGAGATAATGTCTGCTAGTCTGTTGAAAGTCAGAGATCACACAGATGGGGCTAGCCTTACCCAAGTTGAAAGAGGGAATGGTCTGGGGAACGGGATGAACATAGGCTGGTCGGTGTCACCAAAATTTAAACGCGAATAACGTGGCAGTGACCCATTCACACCACCATGATGATTTTTGGCACTGTCAGCTAATTATGCAGCTAAATATTTTCAAAACAAAATTTTCATATAATTATTTTCATATGGTTTATGCAGTATTATTCACTGATCTCGAGAAAATTAAATGAAACTTTTTGCTGTCAATAATTTGCCCGTACAAGTATATAGTATAAAACAGACGATCTTTACACAATATCAAAGGTTTCGAGCAACGGCTTCCTAACAGACTAAGGGGGAACTATTAGTTTTTTAGCATTTCACACAACACCGCTCCTCTTACTGTTGACCACCCACACAAAGACAATTATATTTTTTATAGGAGAAAGAGACAGACAGACAGAGAAAGAAAGATAAAAACAGATAAAGACAGATACAGAGAGAGAAAGACAGAGACAAACAGAAACTCAGACACACAGCTAGAGATAGACAGGCAGAAACAGACTCTCTCTCTGCCTGTCCTCTGTCTATGGCAGAGAAAGAGAAAGAGAGGGGCAGAAACAAAGTCAGAAGCAGAGACATAGACAGTAGAGAGATGGACGGATATAGGTGGCTGATTAGACGGATAGAAGAATGAATAAATGCATTGATAGATAAATGGATAGACAGATAAGTAGATCGATGAAGGGATAAATGCATTGATAGGTAGATGGATGGATAGACGGAAAGATAGATGAACAGATAGATGTAAAGCAGTTGGATGGGTAGGAAGATGGTTAGGTGCATATTTAGATAGATGACTAGATATATAAGTATATGGATAAATAGATTAATAGATAGGTGGATAAAAAGCTAGATGGATAGATATGTAAAAAGCTAGATGGATATATAGATTGAATGATTGATGGCTGCACAAAGGGTGGATTTAAAAATAGATTTAGATATATATGAATTGATGGACAAAAAGATTTAATGAGGGATTGGTGGATAGACATATAGATAAATGGATAGATAAAGACGTCAACGCGATAGACTGAATAGATACGTGGATAGATGAATAGATGGAAGGATGGATAGATTGATGGACAGTTAGATAGACGTATTCATAGATCGATAACCAAATGATTTTATGTATGGCAAGATGGGGAGATGATCGATAAATGAATGGGTTGATTTTTAAGTATATAGAAGATTTAAAGTTGGTAAGATTGTTGCAGATGGTCAATATGTTGGTAAGAGTGTTGCAGATGGTCAATATGTTGGTAAGAGTGTTGCAGATGGTCAATATGTTGGTAAGAGTGTTGCAGATGGTCAATATGTTGGTAAGAGTGTTGCAGATGGTCAATATGTTGGTAAGAGTGTTGCAGATGGTCAATATGTTGGTAGGAGTGTTGCAGATGGTCAATATGTTGGTAAGAGTGTTGCAGATGGTCAATATGTTGGTAAGAGTGTTGCAGATGGTCAATATGTTGGTAAGAGTGTTGCAGATGGTCAATATGTTGGTAAGAGTGTTGCAGATGGTCAATATGTTGGTAAGATTGTTGCAGATGGTCAATATGTTATGTTGGTCAATAGATTGACCAACATATAGATGTAGAGAAAAATGGATAGCTAGACAGATGGATGGATTGATAGATGAATTGATAGACAAATAGAGATAAATAGCGGGATATAGAGATTGACAGATGAGAGACACGCACAAACAGACCCGGGCAACGCCGGGTTATCCCTCTATTACATGCTATAGGAGAGAACCTTCGTCTGTTAAAATTTGGAGGCCACACTGTTAGGGGCAAGCCTCACGCAATTTGGCAGAGTGGATGGTCTGGGGAACGGGATGAACATAGGCTAGTTGAGGTCTTAAGACTTAAAAAGGAACAGTGTGTCAGTGCCACATTCAGACCCTTCCACGACGATTTTGGCCGTGTCGGACGGCTACACAGCTATGTATTTTCAAAACTTTATAGAAAAGCATTTAGGTAAGATGAGCGATTTTTCACTGAATTTAGGAAAATTAACAGATTTTCTTGTTGTCAATAATTTTTCCAGTGCATCAAAGGTTTCTCCTCTCCTCCGTTCTTTATCAGAGTAAGGGGTAACTATTCTTTTTGTAGTTCACACCACTGAACTCCTCGCACTGCTGACCACCACACATAGACAATTATTTTGTTAATCAGAGAGAGAGAGAGAGTGAGAGACAGACAGCTAGAAATACAGGCAGACAGACTGATAGACATAAAGACATAAAGAGAGAAAGACAGAGATAGGGACCCAGAAAGAGAGAGACTGACAGACACAGCTAAAGATGAGACAGAGACGGACAGCAGATAGATTGATTGATAGATAGGTGGATAGATAGATGGATAGATTGATAGATTGATAGAGGAATGGATAGATGGATACACTGATGAGTAGGTGGATAGATAGATGGATGAATATAGGGGTAGACAGATGAGTAGATAGATAAATGGATGGATAGGCAGATGGTTGGATTGACAAATAGATCGTTGGAAAGATAATTGGATGGAGAGATGAATAGAAAGATGAGTGGGGGCATAAATAGATTGGTAGAAAGCTAGTTGGATTGCAAGCAATATGGATAAGTGGATAGAAAGGTATATAAATAAAAGTAATAGATGCATTGGCAGAGATATAGATTGTTAGAATGTTAGGTGAAAAGATGAAAACAAAACTAGATGGATAGATAAATTGATAGATGGTTACACTGATGGATGGACACAAATTACATTTATAGAAAGATGGATTGATGGAAAGAGAGATGGACATTCAGAGTGTGAATGGATAGATGGAAAATTTACGATTTTATGTGTAGATGAATGGATAAATGTGTAGATGAATTGATAGATGTGTATCTATATAAATAGATAGATAGATAGTTAAATGGATAGACGGATGGATAACGGGACAGATTGATAGATAGATAAGGGAATAGATAAATAGACAGACGAGTGTGTAGATGGATTAATGGACGTGTGGATAGACTAAAAGATTGATAGATGGACAAATAGGTGGTTATGTGGATGGCGAGATGTGTTGATGGAAGGATAAATGGAAAGATTCTTTATTAGATGGATGGATATAAAATTTAACAGATAGATTGATAAATAGTTTGGCAGATCGATTGATTAATAGGTCGAGATAGATTGATAGATATACCGAGATAGAAGAACTGATAGATGGATATATTGCTAAATGGATTGATAGAAGTAGATGGATAAATGGATGGATTGGTAGCTGGTGGAGTATATATATATATATATATATATATATATATATATATATATATATATATATATATATATATATATATATATATATATATATATATATATATAGATATACGTCGTACCTAGTAGCCAGAATGCACTTCTCAGCCTAATATGCAAGGCCCGATTTGCCTAATAAGCCAAGTTTTCCTGAATTAATATATTTTCTCTAATTTTTTTCTTATGAAATGATAAAGCTACCCATTTTATTGTGTATGAGGTCAATTTTTTTATTGGAGTTAAAATTAACATAGATATATGACCGAACCTAACCAACCCTACCTAACCTAACCTAACCTATCTTTATAGGTTAGGTTAGGTTAGGTAGCCCAAAAAGTTAGGTTAAGTAGTCGAAAAATATTTAATCATTAAAACTTGGCTTATTAGGCAAATCGGGCCTTGCATAGTAGGCTGAGAAGTGCGTTCTTGCTACTAGGTACGACATATACATATATATATATATATATATATATATATATATATATATATATATATATATATATATATATGTCGTACCTAGTAGCCAGAACATACTTCTCAGCCTACTATGCGAGGCCCGATTTGCCTAATAAGCCAAGTTTTACTGAATTAATATATTTTCTCTAATTTTTTTCTTATGAAATGATAAAGCTACCCATTTCATTATGTATGAGGTCAATTTTTTTTTATTGCAGTTAAAATTAACGTAGATATATGACCGAACCTAACCAACCTTACCTAACCTAACCTAACCTATCTTTATAGGTTAGGTTAGGTTAGGTAGCAAAAAACGTTAGGTTAGGTTAGGTTAGGTAGGTTAGGTTGTCGAAAAAACATTAATTCATGAAAACTAGGCTTATTAGGCAAATCAGGCCTTGCATAGTAGGCTGAGAAGTGAGTTCTGGCTACTAGGTACGACATATATATATATATATATATATATATATATATGTCGTACCTAGTAGCCAGAACGCACTTCTCAGCCTAATATGCAAGGCCCGATTCGCCTAATAAGTCAATTTTTCCTGAATTAATATAGTTTCTCAAATTTTTTTCTTATGAAATGATAAAGCTACAAATTTCATTATCTATGAGGTCAATTTTTTTTTATTGGAGTTAAAATTAACATAGATATATGACCGAACCTAACCAATACTACCTAACCTAACCTAACCTATCTTTATAGGTTAGGTTAGGTTAGGTAGCAGAAAAAGTTAGGTTAGGTTAGGTTAGGTATGTTAGGTAGTCGAAAAAACATTAATTCATGAAAACTTGGCTTATTAGGCAAATTGGGCCTTGCATAGTAGGCTGAGAAGTGCGTTCTGGCTACTAGGTACGACATATATATATATATATATATATATATATATATATATATATATATATATATATATATATATTACTTAAGAAACTTAACTTAAAGTACTTAAGAAAATTCCTGTTTCATTTTTCCTCCGTGGTCTGACATTGTCATATATATATATATATATATATATATATATATATATATATATATATATATATATATATATATATATATATATATATATGTCGTACCTAGTAGCCAGAACTCACTTCTCAGCCTACTATTCAAGGCCCGATTTGCCTAATAAGCCAAGTTTTCCTGAATTAATATATTTACTATATTTTTTTTCTTATGAAATGATAAAGCAACCCTTTTCTCTATGTATGAGGTCAATTTTATGTTATTGGAGTTAAAATTAACGTAGATATATGACCGAACCTAACCAACCCTACCTAACCTAACCTAACCTATATTTATAGGTAAGGTTAGGTTAGGTAGCCAAAAAAAGCTAGGTTAGGTTAGGTTAGGTAGGTTAGGTAGACGAAAAAACATTAATTCATGAAAACTTGGCTTATTAGGCAAATCGGGCCTTGAATAGTAGGCTGAGAAGTGCGTTCTGGCTATTAGGTACGACATATATATATATATATATATATATATATATATATATATATATAGATATATATATATATATATATATATATATATAAATATATATATATATATATATATATATATATATATATATATATATATATATTTATATATATATATATATATATATATATATATATATATATATATATATACATATATATATATAAATATATATATATATATATATATATATATATATATATATTTATATATATATATATATATATATATATATATATATATATATATATATATATATATATATATATATATATATATATATATATATATATATATATATGTCGTACCTAGTAGCCAGAACGCACTTCTCAGCCTACTATGCAAGGCCCGATTTGCCTAATAAGCCAAGTTTTCATGAATTAATTGTTTTTCGACTACCTAACCTACCTAACCTGACCTAACCTAACTTTTTCGGCTACCTAACCAAACCTAACCTATAAAGATAGGTTAGGTTAGGTTAGGTAGGGTTGGTTAGGTTCGGTCATATATCTACGTTAATTTTAACTCCAATAAAATAAAATTGACCTCATACATAATGAAATAGGTAGCTTTATCATTTCATAAGAAAAAAATTAGAAAAAATATATTAATTAAGGAAAACTTGGCTTATTAGGCAAATCGGGCCTTGAATAGTAGGCCAAAAAGTGAGTTCTGGCTACTAGGTACGACATATATATATATATATATATATATATATATATATATATATATATATATATATATATATATATATATATATATATATATATATATATATGACAATGTCAGACCACGGAGGAAAAATGAAACAGGAATTTTCTTAAGTACTTTCGTATATTAATACATCTTCAGAAGGAGACTCCTTCTCCTTCTGAAGATGTATTAATATACGAAAGTACTTAAGGAAATTCCTGTTTCATTTTTCCTCCGTGGTCTGACATTGTCACATTTTTAATCACGTGTTTATTTTCGTGATATACACACACATATATATATATATATATATATATATATATATATATATATATATATATATATATATATATATATATATATATATATATATATATATATATATATATATATATATATATATATATATATATATATATATATATTAATGGAGAGATAAATAGAGATAGGTGGATAGATAGATCAATATGACGGTTAGGAGACAGATAGACCCAGGCAACATCGGGTATTCTCTTGGTACAATATATAGCATAAAAGCTGCCAAACTCCCCGGGGTATCTAGGAATCAATACATGTTCAATATTTATTGTGACATTATTCACATGAAATACAGATTAAAATTAAAATGTTATTGTAAGTGTTGGTGGTTGGAGGCCACACGGTTGGGACCAACCTAGCCGAACTTGGCAGAGGGAATGGTTCGGTGTACAGGATGGACACTGGGTTGTCGGGGTCGCCAGAATTCAAAAGGTAACAGCATGCCTTGGTCACATTCTCACCCCGACACAGACTTTTGGTACTGTATTCCATCTACGAAGCAAAATAATTTCAAAACAAACGCTCAAAGTATTTTTTTCCTTATAGTAATATGAAGCATTATTTACTGTTCTCGGGAAAATTAACAGACATTTCTTTCCGTAAAAAAATTGCCACATACTACATAAAACAGATGATTCTTCCATAGCTTTAAAGGTTTCTCAAGCCAAAAGTTCCTTACCAGAGCAAGGGGTAACTATTTTCCTTTTAGTATTTAACACCCTTAAGTTCCCCTCACAGGTGATCACCCACACATTAGAAAATAATTATTGCATAAGAGAAAGATATAGAGATTTTATTAGAAAGATATCAATACAGAGACAGAGGCAGACAGACAGAGAAAAAGAGATGCAGAGACAGAAGACAAATCCACTTGAGAATGGTCCAGGACGGACCAAAACGTCGTCGTCCCTTCAGCTTCTAGTGTGTGGTCTGGTCAACAGAAGACAAAGAGAGAGAGACAGAGAACAGATAAATGTGTGCATAAAGAAATGGATATATCTGTCCATCAATGGATAAATAGATATATTTAAGGACAAATCTATTGATAGATAGCTGTAGGCATAGATAAATATACATATGAGTAGATGGATGGATTGATGGATAAATATATAAATTGATGGATGGATTAATAGATGAATAGATAGATGGATGGATTGATGGTTAGATAGAAAGATGCATACAAAGATGAGTAGGTGGATGGATAAATAGGGAGATGGTTAGATTTATTTTTATACAGATGGATAGGCGGATGAAATGATGGATAGATAGATAGAATGATGCACAAATCCACAAGAACCGTGACGGGGATTCGAACCTGCGTCTGAGAGCATCCCAGACGCTGCCTTATCGACTGAGCTACGACATGGAAGAGAATTGAAACCAGAAGTTCTACTGAACTTCTGGTTTCTGTGATTTCTGTGTGTAATGAAGTAAGGGTGAAGAGTGAGAACGGCCTATTGACATACCTCGAGTGCATGGGGGAAGTTGTGTAAAACCCTGGTATGTGTCTCGGAGAGGCTGCAGGATCGAAGTAAGTTCAGTAGAACTTCTGGTTTCATTTCTCTTCCATGTCGCAGCTCAGTCGATAAAAGCAGCGTCTGGGATGCTCTCGGACGCAGGTTCGAGTCCTCGTCACGGCCCTTGTGGATTTGTTCATTTGATTCCTCACGCTGTTGTGATATCTGTGTGTAATAGAATGATGCATACATGAATGGATAGATAGGTATACATAGATATAGATGGATTAGTATCCACATGGAAAATTAAACAAATATTCAAAACGTTTTTGTGTTTGACCACTTTAATAAGGAAACACAGACATTATGTGTTTTTGTGATTATTCTTGCATTAATATACATATACATGGATATGATATTGATAGACAGATAGATAGATACATGGATTGATGCACAGATAAATGGATTGATGCACAGATAAATGTATTGATGCACAGATAAATGAATTGATGTATAGTTTGATGAATATATGGTTGAATAAATGGATGTGTAGATGGATTGCTAGATGGATAAAAGGACGGAAAGATGAACAGATAGATGATAGACAAATGAATGTATTGATTTATGGATGGTTCGATAGATAATTGATTCAAATGTTAGATACAGAGAAGGATAGATAGATGGACAGGTAGAGGCTCATTTTGATGCTCAGATCGATGGATAGGTAGTTGGATGGAAAGATTGAGACATAGATGGATAATGTTAGATGAAAATATAGATTCATAAGATGATAGATAAAAAGATGTACATATAGATGGTCTGAGGAATATTTCCTCATAGACAGAGAAATGAAAAATTTTCGTCAAAGTAAAAAAATTCTGAGATATTCCAATCAAATCTCACTCCATTTGGCATCTCAGTCGTGAAACTTTCACTTCAATACATTAATAAATGGATTTTCTACATATATTTTTATGCGTATATCTGGGCGTGGAAGGGTGCCCGCCCTCATATATCCCACCCCTGTACGGGTGCCCGCCCTCATATATCCCACCCTTGTACGTGTGCCTGCCCTCATATATCCCACCCCTGTACGGGTGCCCGCCGGCCTCATATATCCCACCTCTGTACGGGTGCCCGCCCTCATATATCCCACCCTTGTACGTGTGCCTGCCCTCATATATCCCACCCCTGTACGGGTGCCCGCCCTCATATATCCCACCCCTGTACGGGTGCCCGCCCTCATATATCCCACCCTTGTACGTGTGCCTGCCCTCATATATCCCACCCCTGTACGGGTGCCCGCCCTCATATATCCCACCCCTGTACGGGTGCCCGCCCTCATATATCCCACCCTTGTACGGGTGCCTGCCCTCATATATCCCACCCCTGTACGGGTGCCCGCCCTCATATATCCCACCCTTGTACGGGTGCCCGCCCTCATATATCCCACCCCTGTACGGGTGCCCGCCCTCATATATCCCACCCTTGTACGGGTGCCCGCCCTCATATATCCCACCCCTGTACAGGTGCCCGCCCTCATATATCCCACCCCTGTACGGGTGCCCGCCCTCATATATCCCACCCCTGTACGGGTGCCCGCCCTCATATATCCTACCCTTGTACGGGTGCCCGCCCTTATATATCCCACCCCTGTACGGGTGCCCGTCCTCATATATCCAACCCCTGTACGGGTGCCCGCCCGCATATATCCCACCCTTGTACGGGTGCCCGCCCTCATATATCCCACCCCTTTACGGAAGTCTGCCCTCATATATCCCACCCCTGTACGGGTGCCCGTCCGCATATATCCCACCCCTGTACGGGTGCCCGCCTACATATATCAATTATATACCTAGGAAACAATTTTAGGTTGCCACAACGTATCTGGAAAGTGTTGGAAAGTATGGGCAACGTTTGTTTTCACGCATTAGATGCGTAATTTTGTGTGGATGTAAATAAGTTTCTAAAACTTATTGCATGAAACGTTGGCTAAAAAACATTTGAAACCTTGTGGCAAACTTAAATGTTTCATAATCGTAGTTTTTTATTGCTGTTATTTATATAAATGTAGAAATATAAAAGTATATTTCTACATTTAGTAAAATGAAACAGGGTCATAATAAAGGTTAATTCATCATTTTTACTCATATTCTTAGGAAGAGGTCGAGGAGGAAGGAGGAGGAGGAGGGCGAGCAGGAGGGTAAGGAGGAAGAGGTCGAGGAGGAAGAATTCCAGGTAAGAGGATGAGGTCGAGGAGGAAGGAGGAGGAGGATGTCGAGGCAGAGGAGGAAGGAGGAGGAGTAGGGAGAGGAGGAAGGAGGAGGAGGGCGAGAACGAAGGAATAGGAGGTCGAGGAGGAAGGAGGAGGGCGAGGAGGAAGGAGGAGGAGAGTGAGGAGGAAGGAGGAAAGAGGAGACCGAGGAGGAGGAGGGCGAGAAGGAAGGAAGAGGAGGTCGAGGAGGAAGGAGGAAGAGGGCGAGGAAGAAGAAGGAGGAGAGCGAGAAGGAAGGAATAGGAGGGCGAGGAGGAAGGAGGAGGAGGAAGGCAAGAAGGAGGAGGAGGGGAAAAAGGAAGGAGGAGGAGGGCGAGAAGGAAGAAGGAGGATGTTAAAGAGGAGGTTAAGGAGAAGAGCCAGGAGAAAGGAGGAGTAGGAGCTCGAAGAGGAAGGAGGAGTTGGTAGGGTAGGAAGGTTGCGGAGGAGGAGGTCGAGGAGGAAGAGGTCAAAGAGGAAGGAGGAAAAATTCCAGGTAGAAGGATGAGGTCGAGGAGGAGGAGATCGAGGAGGAAGGAGGAGATCAAGGAGGAAGGAGGAGGAGGTCGAGGCAGAGGAGGAAGGAGGATGATAAAGAGGAAGGAATAGGTCTAAGAGGAAGAAGGAAGAAGGCGGAGAGGAAAGGAGGAGGGGGGAAGGAGCAGGACGTCTGGGGGGGGGGAAAGGGGGGAATTAGATAATGGAGGAGAAGAGGAGGGGGAAGAATAGTAGGGGTAGGAGTAGTACAGGTAAGAGAGGGAGGGGGAAGAGGAGGAGGAGTAAGAGAAGGGGGACGACAAGGAAGGGGAGGGGTAAGAGAAGGAAGGGGAAGAGCAAGGGGAGGGGTAAGAGAAGGAAGGGGAAGAGCAGGGGGAGGGGTAAGAGAAGGAAGGGGGAAGAGCAGGGGGAGGGGTAAGAGAAGGACGGGGAAGAGCAGGGGGAGGGGTAAGAGAAGGCAGGGGGAGGGGTAAGAGAAGGAAGGGGAAGAGCAGGAGGAGGGGTAAGAGAAGGACGGGGAAGAGCAGGGGGAGAGGTAAGAGAAGGACGGGGAAGAGCAGGGGGAGAGGTAAGAGAAGGACGGGGTAGAGCAGGGGGAGAGGTAAGAGAAGGAAGGGGAAGAGCAGGGGGGAGGGGTAAGAGAAGGAAGGGGTAGAGCAGGGGGAGGGGTAAGAGAAGGAAGGGGAAGAGCAGGGGGAGGGGTAAGAGAAGGAAGGGGTAGAGCAGGGGGAGGGGTAAGAGAAGGAAGGGGTAGAGCAGAGGGAGGGGGTGATGGTCACTACGTGCGGGTATAAACACTGGCCCACCTTGGTGATGGTCAGCTGGGTACTAGCTGACCGTCGCCTGGTGGGACCCACACGACATCCGTCGCTGCCTCACCAACCTGCATGTTCACTTAATAATATTAATTTAATTCATTAGCAAAATCAGAGATAAATTAATGTAAAACATTATCTTGAGGTTATCTTGAGATGATTTCGGGGCTTTAGTGTCCCCGCGGCCCGGTCCTCGACCAGGCCTCCACCCCCAGGAAGCAGCCCGTGACAGCTGACTAACACCCAGGTACCTATTTACTGCTAGGTAACAGGGGCATTCAGGGTGAAAGAAACTTTGCCCATTTGTTTCTGCCTCGTGCGGGAATCGAACCCGCGCCACAGAATTACGAGTCCTGCGCGCTATCCACCAGGCTACGAGGCCCCTACGATCTTACTCTTTATTTGTCTTGCTGTATTTTATGAAGATGAACACACCATAGTCATCTACCAAGACATGTCTTTTTAATCAAGCGCCCTAACACGTCATGGCAACTCTGTAGGCCTATAGTGCACATGCCTTAGCAATCACACAGATCCTGTTACACTCCCTCCCCATCTTCTCCTCCCCACCTTCCTCTCTTCCCTCCTACCCTCTTCCCCCCTCCTCTTCCCCTTCCTCCTTCTCATTCCCTTTCTCTTACCCCTCCCCTCTTCCCCTCCTCTTTCCCTTCCTTCACATCCCCCCTTCTCTTACCCCCTCCCCACTCCTCATCCCCCTTCCCTTACCCCTCCTCTTCCCCCTTCTCTTACCCCTACCCCATTCTCTTACCCCCTCCCTTCTTCCCCCCTCCTCTTCCCATTCCTCCTCATCCCCCTTCTCTTTCCCCTCCCCCTCTTCCCCTTCCTCCTCATTTTCATCCTCCTTCTCTTCCCCATACTCCTCATCTTCCCCTTCTCCACCCTTCTTTTACCCCTCCCCCTCTTTACCCCCTTCTCTTACCCCTCCTTCTCCTCTTCCCCTTCTCTTACACCTCCTCTCTCCCCCTCCTCTTCCCCGTCTGTTACCCCTCCTTTTCGCCGTCCTCCCCATCCCCCCTTCTCTTACCCCTCCCCCTCCTTACCGCCCCGTTCTCTTACTTCTTCCCCCTATCCTCACCCCCTCCACTTCCCCTTCCCCTTCCTTTTCACCCCCCTTCCCTCACTCCTCCTCTTCACCCTCCCCCGTTTACCTCTACTACTTCTACCCCTGCTATTCTCCCCCCTCCTCTTCTCCTCCGTCACTTAGTTCCCCCCTCCCCGAGGTCCTCCTCCTTGCACCTCCTCCTTCCCCCTCCCCCCTCTTCCTCCTTCCTCCTCTACCTCATCCTCCTTCCTCCTAGCCCTCTTCCTTCTCCTTCCTCCTCGTTCTGTTCCTTACTCCTCGCCTTCCTCCTCCTCCTTCCTCCTCGCCCTCTTCCTCCTTCCTCCTTGCCCTCCTCATTCCACCTCTCCTTCCTCCACGCCCTCCTCCTCCTCCTTCCTCCTCGCCCTCCTCTTTCCTCCTCACCATCCTCCTTCCTCCTCGTCCTCCTTCCTCCTCGCTCTTCTTCTCCACCCTCCTCCTCCTAATTCCTCCTTCCTCCTAGCCCTCCTCCTCCTTTCTCCTTGCCCTCCTCCTCCTTGCCCTCCTCCTCCTCCTTCCTCCTTGCTCTCCTCCAATATATAAGACAACAAAACGTTTTCAGATTCTTTCACACCACTTTCCAGCAACATTTATAATTTATATCAATTATTTTAGGGAAAAATATATAAATTATATATATAAACATGATATTAGTGTTTAGTGGAATGCATAAGGAGTCAAATTGTGTTAAAAAGAGCGATTTTTAGAAAATTTGGAAAACTACTTTTTTCTGATCATAGAATAACTAAATGTATTTTGAAGGTTTCATTCAGCCATTAAATATCATTCACAATTTATTAATGAATTTTACAAAAAGCACCATATATTTTATATTTAAACATGTAAAAACTATTTGTAATACATTAGGAACAAAATAGTTGTAGAAAAGCAATTTATTATAAAACCTTTGTGTTTGGATTTTTGGATTAAAAGTTTCTCAAAGGCTCTCCTGCACCATTCTCAATGCAAGTCATTCCTACACCTATGGGAAGAGATAGAAGAACGTTTTCTATATGATTTGTGTTTGCTGGGAGATGCCCTGTACACCAGTTGCAATGTGCTCCTGTCAGTATGGGTTCGAGTCACTTCTGGGGTGTGAGTTTTCAGTTGCTTGTATGCCTGGGGACTATTCAGGCTTGTTCGAATTTGTGTTCCTCACGTGTGCCCAAAAGAATGAGGTGATTTGATAAAATACTATGCCCAAGACAACTTTCAGAGTGCCGGCGGGCTGATGGGCAAATAGCCTTTGCTAATATCATCTTTTGTCTGGTTGTGATGGTCGAGTGGATTAGGTGCCCTGTACACCAGTTGCAATGTGCTCCTGTCAGTATGGGTTCGAGTCACTTCTGGGGGTGTAAGTTTTCAGTTGCAAATATGCCTGGGGACCATTCAGGCTTGTTCGCATTTGTGTTCCTCACGTGTGCCCCAAAGAAAGAGGTGATTTGATAAAATACTTTGCCCAAGACTACCATCAGAGTGTCAACGGGCAGATGGGCAAATAGCATCAGCTACCATCAGCTTTTGTCTGGTCGTGATGGTCGAGTGGATTAGGTGCCCTGTACACTAGTTGCAATAAGCACATGGAAGTATGGGTTCGAGTAACATCTGCGGTGTGAGTTTTTGGTTGCATGTATGCCTGAGGACCATTCAGGTTTGTTCGCATTTGTGTTCCTCACGTATGCCCCAAAGAATGAGGTGATTTGATAAAATACTATGCCCAAGACTACCATCAGAATGCCAATGGGCTGATCGGCAAATAGCCTCGGCTACCATCAGTGTTTGTCCGGTCGTCATGGTCGAGTGGATTAGGTGCCCTGTACACCAGTTGCAATGTGCTCCTGTCAGTATGCATTCGAGTCACTTCTGGGGTGTGAGTTTTCAGTTGCATGTATGCCTGGGGACCATTCAGGCTTGTTCACATTTATGTTCGACACATGAGCCCCAAAGAATGAGGTGATTTGATAAAATACTATGCCCAAGACTACCATCAGAGTGCCGGCGGGCTGGTGGGCAAATAGCCTCGGCTTCCATTAGGTTTTGTCCGGTCGTGATGGTCAATTGGATTAGGTGCCCTGTACACCAGTTGCAATGTGCTCCTGTCAGTATGGGTTCGAGTCACTTCTGGGGTGTGAATTTTCAGTTGCATGTATGCCTTGGGACCATTCAGGCTTGTTCGCATTTGTGTTCCTCATGTGTGCCCCAAAGAATGAGGTGATTTGATAAAATGCTATTCCCAAGACTACCATCAGAGCGCCGGCGGGTTGATAGGCAAATAGACTCGGCTACCATTAGCTTTTGTCCGGTCGTGATGGTCAAGTGGATTAGGTGCCCCATACACCAGTTGCAATGTGCACCTTTCAGTATGCATTCGCGTCACTTCTGGGGTGTGAGTTTTCAGTTGCATGTATGCCTGGGGACCATTCAGGCTTGTTCGCATTTGTGTTCCTCACGTGTGCCCCAAAGAAAGAGGTGATTTGATAAAATACTATGTCCAAGACTACTTTCAGAGTGCCGGTGGGCTGATGGGCAAATAGCATCGGGTACCATCAGCTTTTGTCTGGTCGTGATGGTCGAGTGGATTAGGTGCCCTGTAGGCCAGTTACAATGTGCTCATGGCAGTATGATTTCGAGTCACTTCTGGGGTGTGAGTTTTCAGTTGCATGTATGCCTGAGGACCATTCAGGCTTGTTAGTGTGGTGGGGTGTGTGGTAGTGTGAAGGGGTGTGTGGTAGTGTGGTGGGGGTGAGTATTATTGTGGTGGGGTGTGTGGTAGTGTGGTGTGGTGTGTTGTAGTGTTGTGGGGTGTGTTATAGTGTGGTGTGGATGTGTGGTAGTGTTGTGGTGTAGTGTGGTGGGGTGTGTGGTAGTGTATGGGGTGTGTGGTATTGTGGTGGGGGTGTGTGGTAGTGTGGTGGGGGTGTGTGGTAGTGTTGTGGGGTGTGTGGTAGTGGGTGGGGTGTGTGTAGTGTTCTGGGGTGTGTGGTAATGCTGTGGGGTGTGTGGTAGTGTCGAGGTGTGTGTAGTAGTGTGGTGGGGTTGTGTGGTAGTGTGGTGGGGTGTGTGTTAGTGTGGTGGGGCTGTGTGGTCGTGTGGTGGGGTTTGTGGTAGTGAGATGGGGTGTGTGGTAGTGTGGTGGGGTTGTGAAGTAGTGTGGTGGGGTGTGTGGTGGTATGGTGGGGTGTGTGGTAGCGTGGTGGGGTGAGTAGTACTGTGGTGAAGGTGTGTGGTAGTCTGGTGGGGTGTGTGGTAGTGTGGCTGGGTGTGTGGTAGTGTGGTAGTGTTGTGAGATGTGTGGTAGTATGGTGGGGTGTGTGGTAGTGTGGTGGAGTTGTGTGGTAGTGAGGTGGGGATTGTGGGAGTGTGGTGGGGTTTGTGGTAGTGTGGTGGGGTGTGTGGCAGTGTGGTGGGGTGTGTGATAGTGTGGTCTGGTCGTGTGTTAGTGTAGTAGGGTGTGTGGTAGTGTGGTGGGGTTGTGTGGTAGTGTGGTGGGTTGTGTGGTAGTGTGGTGAGGTGTGTGTAGTGTTCTGGGGTGTTTACTCACCTAGTTGTGCTTGCGGGGGTTGAGCTCTGGCTCTTTGGTCCCGCCTCTCAACTGTCAATCAACAGGTGTACAGGTTCCTGAGCCTATTGGGCTCTATCATATCTACACTTGAAACTGTGTATGGAGTCAGCCTCCACCACATCACTTCCTAATGCATTCCATTTGTCAACAACTCTGACACTAAAAAAGTTCTTTCTAATATCTCTGTGGCTCATTTGGGCACTCAGTTTCCACCTGAGTCCCCTAGTGCGTGTGCCCCTTGTGTTAAACAGCCTGTCTTTATCAACCCTGTCAATTCCCTTGAGGATCTTGAATGTGGTGATCATGTCCCCCCTAACTCTTTTGTCTTCCAACGAAGTGAGGTTTAATTCCCGTAGTCTCTCCTCGTAGCTCATACCTCTCAGCTCGGGTACTAGTCTGGTGGCAAACCTTTGAATCTTTTCCATTTTAGTCTTATGCTTGACTAGATATGGACTCCATGCTGGTGCCGCATACTCCAGGATTGGTCTGACATATGTGGTATATAATGTTCTGAAAGATTCCTTACACAAGTTTCTAAAGGCCGTTCTTATGTTAGCCAACCTGGCATATGCTGCTGCTGTTATCCTCTTGATATGAGCATCAGGGGACAGGTCTGGCGTCATATCAACCCCCAGGTCTTTCTCTCTCTCGGACTCTTGAAGTATTTCATCTCCCAAGTGATACCTTGTATCTGGTCTCCTGCTTCCTACCCCTATCTTCATTACATTACATTTGCTTGGATTAAACTCTAACAGCCATTTGTTCGACCATTCCTGCAGCTTGTCCAGGTCTTCTTGAAGCCTCAAACTGTCCTCCTCTGTCTTAATCCTTCTCATAATTTTGGCGTCGTCAGCAAACATTGAGAGGAATGAGTCTATACCCTCTGGGAGATCATTTACGTATATCAGAAACAGGATAGGTCCAAGTACAGAGCCCTGTGGGACTCCACTGGTGACTTCACGCCAGTCTGAGGTCTCACCCCTCACTGTAACTCTCTGCTTCCTATTGTTTAGGTACTCCCTTATCCACTGGAGCGCCCTACCAGTTACTCCTGCCTGTTTCTGTAGCTTATGCATCAACCTTTTATAGGGTACTGTGTCAAAGGCTTTCTGACAGTCCAAAAAAATGCAGTCCGCCCACCCTTCTCTTTCTTGTTTAATCTTTGTCGCCTGATCGTAGAATTCTATCAATCCTGTAAGGCAAGATTTACCCTCCCTGAACCCATGTTGATGGGTTGTCACGAAGTCTCTTCTCTCCAGATGTGTTACTAGGTTTTTTCTCACAATCTTCTCCATCACCTTGCATGGTATACAAGTTAAGGACACTGGCCTGTAGTTCAGTGCCTCTTGTCTGTCACCCTTTTTGTATATTGGTACTACATTAGCAGTCTTCCATATTTCTGGTAGGTCCCCCGTTTCCAGTGACCTACTATACACTATGGAGAGTGGTAGGCAAAGTGCTCCTGCACACTCTTTCAATACCCATGGCGAGATTCCATCCGGCCCAACAGCTTTTCTCACATCCAGCTCCAGTAGGTGCTTCTTGACCTCATCTCTTGTAATTTCGAACCTATCCAAGATCACCTAGTTTGCTGCCACCTCTTCTAGCGCCGCGACATCTCCCTGTTCTATTGTAAAGACCTCCTGGAACCTTTTCTTGAGTTCTTCACACCTCTTTGTCATTCTCTGTGTACCTGTCCTCGCCCACCCTAAGTTTCATCACCTGTTCCTTCACTGTTGTCTTCCTCCTGATGTGACTGTGTAGTAGCTTTGGTTCGGTCTTGGCTTTATTAGCTATATAATTTTCATACCTTTTCTCAGCTGCTCTTCTCACACTGACATACTCGTTCCTGGTTCTCTGGTATCTCTCTCTACTTTCTGGTGTTCTGTTATTACGGAAGTTCCTCCATGCCCTTTTGTTCTGCTCCTTTGCTCTCATACATTCCTTATTAAACCACGGATTCTTCCTTTGCTTCTATGTTTGTTCCTGTCAGGCTGGGATAAACCTGCTTACAGCCTCCTGACATTTTTGGGTGACATAGTCCATCATGTCTTGTACGGACTTAGTTCCGAGTTCTGTGTCCCAATGTATATCCCAAAGGAATTTATTCATTTCCTCATAGTTTCCCTTTCGGTACGCCAGCCCTTTGGTTCCCAGTTCTTTTTTTGGGGTGATAATTCCCAGCTCAACCAGGTAGTCAAAGCTCAATACACTATGATCACTCATTCCCAAGGACGCTTCCAACTTAACTTCCCTTATATCCGACTCATTTAGGGTAAATATCAGATCAAGCAAGGCTGGTTCATTCCCTCCTCTCATTCTTGTCGGTCCCTTGACGTGTTGACTTAGAAAGTTTCTTGTTGCCACATCCAGCAGCTTAGCTCTCCATGTGTCTGGGCCTCCATATGGGTCTCTGTTCCCCCAATCTATCTTCCCATGGTTGAAGTCTCCAATGATTAGAAGTCTGGATCCGTTCCTGCTAGCCACAGAAGCTGCTCTCTCTATTATATTGATGGTGGCCAGGTTGTTTCTATCATATTCCTGTCTGGGTCTTCTGTCATTTGGTGGGGGGTTATATGTGACTACTATTATAATTTTCTGTCCTCCAGTTGCTATGGTGCCTGAAATGTAGTCACTGAAACCTTCAAAGTTCTGAATTACCATCTCTTCGAAACTCCAACCTTCTCTTAGTAGCAGAGCTACACCACCTCCTCCTCTCCCTTCTCTCTCCTTCCTCACTACATAGTAGCCCTGTGGAAACACTGCGTTTGTTATGATTTTCGTTAACTTTGTTTCTGTGAGTGCTATTATGTCTGGGTTTTCTTCTAGTGCCCATTCTCCAAGTTCACTTGTTTTATTTGAAATCCCATCTATGTTAGTGTACATCGCCTTGAAGCTCACTTTCTTCTGTTCATTTTCATGTCCCTTTCTTGGCAAGCATTCTGCTGGTGTGGGAAGCTGTTCCGTGGGTGAGAGGATCTGTGAGGTGGTTTGCAGGGGGGACAGGTAGGGTGTGGGTTAAGGAGGTAAGGGGGACATGGAGGATACGCAGTGAGGGGGGAGGAGGGATAGGGAGGGTATGGGATGAAGGGGGAGGGGGGACAGGGGGGAAAAAGGTGGGAGGGGGAACAGGGGGGAAAAAGGTGAGAGGGGGGACCTGATGGGAATGGGGAAGGGGTGTCAGGGTCAGAATGGGGTGGGGTGGGAGGGAGGGTTGGGTGGGGGCAGGTAGGGTGAGGGGAAGGGAGGGTTTCTATGCAGAGGGGGGTGGTGGTGTTGCCCCCCCTCTGGTGTTGCTGGGATGCTGGTTTTGGGTTCTCCTCTTGTCTCTGGGACTGTTGTGATGAGGGCTGTGATTTCCTGGTTTGCTCCTCTCTCCCTGCGCTTCCTCCTTGCCTCTGCTGCCCTGGCTCTCTCCTCCTTCGTCCTGTCCCTCTGCAGGAATACTTTTTTATATCCCTCCATATGCTGCAGACGACTCTTCCTTTCGAGAATGTCCTCCTTCATGGTTTCGTTTGTAAACACCACCTTTACAAGTCGGTTTCTGTCCTTGTTGTACCAGCCCAACCTGAAAACCTTCTCTATGTTATGTACAGCCCCTTCCATCTGTAACCCCTTCAGTAGCCCATGTACTGCCTCTCTATCCTTGCCATTCCATTCTTGCCTGTTGGATCCTTCCTGTTCTTTGATGCCTACAACTACCACTGATCTTTTCCTCTCCAGCAGTTGAGTGGTGCACCTTGCTGCTTCCTGTGACGTAGCTGCTTGCATCGCTACCTCCCTCACTGTGTCCATTGATTCTCAGCTCTTTTTCAGTATATCCGCAAATGTATCAGGTACAGAGGCATTACCTTCCAATGTAACATTCCCACCTTCCCTTTGGATGATAATCTGATGCTCGGTCTCTTTATTTTTCTCTGTGAGAGATTTGATCTCCTCTCTTGCTGATGCTAGCTCACTTTGCAGATTGTTAATTGTAATCCTAATTTCATTCATCTCCCTCCTGAATTCCTCCAGAACTTGGGTTAGCAATTCCTTTGTTTGATCTCCCTGGCTGCTCTCCTTGTCCCTGTTGCGACCTCCTGCCATTTTGTCCCTTGTCAAGAGAGAGAGAGATTGAGAGCAAGAGAGAGAGAGAGAGCAAGAGAGCAAGAGAGAGAGAGAGCAAGAGAGAGCAAACAAGAGAGAGAGAGAGCAAGAGAGAGAGAGCAAAAGAGAGAGAGAGCAAGAGAGAGAGAGAGCAAGAGAGAGAGAGAGAGAGAGAGAGAGAGAGAGAGAGAGAGAGAGAGAGAGAGAGAGAGAGAGAGAGAGAGAGAGAGAGAGAGAGAGAGAGAGAGAGAGAGCAAGAGAGAGAGAGAGCAAGAGAGAGAGAGAGAGAGAGAGAGAGAGAGAGAGAGAGAGAGAGAGAGAGAGAGAGAGAGAGAGAGAGAGAGAGAGAGAGAGAGAGAGAGAGAGAGAGAGAGAGAGAGAGAGAGAGAGAGAGAGAGAGAGAGAGAGAGAGAGAGAGAGAGAGAGAGAGAGAGAGAGAACGTGTGTGCTCTTGTGATGGGGTTACTAGGAGGTCAGGTGTTCAGCTTACAGCAGTTAAGAGAGGGAGGTGGATTATGAGAGGTTTTATCTCCTTTCCACGAAAGGTGTTAATCCCTTCTAGTGTGTAGTGTTGTGGTGGAGTGTGTGGTAGTGTGGTGTTATGTATGGTAGTGTGGTGGGGTGTGTGGTGGTGTTGTTGGGTGTTTGGTAGTGTGGTGGGGTGTGTGGTGATGTTGTTGGGTGTTTGGTAGTGTGATGTGGTTGTGTAGTATTATGGTGGGGTGTGTGGTAGTGTGGTGGGGGTGTGGTTGTGTGGTGGGGTTGTGTAGTATTGTGATGGGGTGTGTATGGTAGCGTGTGGGGGGGGGTTGTGTGGTAGCGTGGGGGGAGATAGTGTGGTGGGGTGTGTGGTATTGTGGTGGGGTGTGTACTCACCTAGTTGTGTTTGCGGGGGTTGAGCTCTGGTTCTTTGGTCCCGCCTCTCAACCGTCAATCAACAGATATACAGATTCCTGAGCCTATCGGGCTCTGTCATATCTACATTTGAAACTGTGTATGGAGTCAGCCTCCACCACATCACCCCCTAATACATTCCATTTGTCAACCACTCTGACACTAAAAAAGTTCTTTCTAATATCTCTGTGGCTCATTAGGGCACTCAGTTTCCACCTGTGTCCCCTTGTGCGTGTTCCCCTTGTGTTAAATAGACTGTCTTTATCTACCCTATCAATTCCCTTCAGAATCTTGAATGTGGTGATCATGTTCCCCCTAACTCTTCTGTCTTCCAGCGAAGTGAGGTTTAATTCCCGTAGTCTCTCCTCGTAGCTCATACCTCTCAGCTCGGGTACTAGTCTGGTGGCAAACCTTTGAACCTTTTCCAGTGTAGTCTTATCCTTGACTAGATATGGACTCCATGCTGGGGCTGCATACTCCAGGATTGGCCTGACATATGTGGTATACAAAGTTCTGAATGATTCTTTACACAAGTTTCTGAATGCCGTTCGTATGCTGGCCAGCCTGGCATATGCCATATGTGTGGTAGTGTGGTGGGGTTGTGTAGTATTGTGGTGGGGTGTGTGGTATTGTGGTGGGTTGTGTTGTTGTGTGGTGGGGTGTGTTGTAGTGTGGTGGGGATGTGTGGTAGTGTTGTGGGGTTGTGTGGTAGTGTGGTAGGGTGTGTGGTGGGCTGTGTGGTAATGTAGTGGGGTTATGTAGTAGTGTGGTGGGGTGTGTGGTAGTGTTTTGGGGTGTGTGGTAGTGTTGTGGGGGGTGTGTGTTTGTGTGGTCGGGTCGTATGGTAGTGTGGTGGAGTGAGTGGTAGTGTGGTGGGATTGTGTGGTAGTGTGGTGTTGTTTGTGGTAGTGTGGTGGGGTTGTGTTATAGTGTTGTGGGGTTTGTATTAGTAAGGTGGGGTGTGTGGTAGTGTGGTGGGGTTGTGTGGTGGGGTGTGTGGTAGTGTGGTGGGGTGTGTGATAGTGGGGTAGGGTTGATTAGTTGTGTGCTGGGGTGTGTGTTAGGGTGGTAGGGTGTATGGTAGTGTGGTGGGGTTGTGTGGTAGTGTAATGGAGTGTGTGGTAGTGTGGTGGGGTGTGTGGTAGTGTCGTTAGGTTGTGTAGTATTGTGGTGGGATTGTGCATTATTGTGGTGGAGTGTGTGGTAGTGTGGTGTTATGTATTGTAGTGTGATGGGGTGTGTGGTGGTGTTGTTGGGTGTTTTTTAGTGTGGTGTGGTTGTGTAGTATTATGGTGGGGAGTGTGGTAGTGTGGTGGGGGTGTGGTAGTGAGGTGGGGTTGTGTAGTATTGTGGTGGGGTGTGTGTGGTAGTGTGTGGGGGGTTGTGTGGTAGTTTGGGGGGTAGTGTGGTTTGGTGTGTGGTAGTGTGGTGGGGTGTGTGGTAGTAGAGAGAGGTTTGTGGTAGTGTGGTTGGGTGTATGATAGTGTTGTGGGGATGTGTAGTAGTGTGTTGGGGTGTGTGGTAGTGTGGTGGTGTGTGTGGTAGTGTGGTGGTGGTGTTTTGTGGTAGTGTGATGAGGTTGTGTGGCAGTATGGTGGGGTGTATGGTAGAGTGGTGGGATGTGTGGTAGTGTGGTGGGGTGTGTGGTAGTGTGGTGGGGTGTGTGTAGTGTTCTGGGGTGTGTGGTAATGTTGTGGGGTGCGTGGTTGTGTAGTGAGGTGTGCAGTAGTGTGGTGGGGTATGTGGTAGTGTGGTGGGATGTGTGGTAGTGTAGTGGGGTGTGTGGTAACGTCGTGGGGTTGTGTGATAGTGTGGTGGGGGGTGTGGTAGTGTCGTAGTGTTGTGGGGGGGGGTGTTAGTGTGGTCGGGTCGTATGGTAGTGTGGTGGAGTGAGTGGTAATGTGGTGGGGTTGCGTGGTAGTGTGGTGGGGTTTGTGGTAGTATGGTGGGGTTGTGTTGTAATGTGGTGGGGTGTGTGGTAGTGTGGTGGGGCTGTGTGGTAGTGTGGTGGGATTGTGTGGTAGTGTGGTGGGGTGTGTGGTAGTGTGGTGGGATTGTGTGGTAGTGTGGTGGGGTGTGTGGTAGTGCGGTGGGGATGTGTAGTATTGTGGTGGGGTGTGTGGTAGTGTATTGGGGTGTGTGGTAGTGTGATGGGGTGTGTGGTAGTGTGGTGGGGTGTGTGGTAGTGAGGTGGGGATTGTGGGAGTGTGGTGGGGTATGTGGTAGTGAGGTGGGGTGTGTGTAGTGTTCTTGGACGTGTGGTAGTGTGGTGGGGGTGTTTGGTAGTGTGGTGGGGTGTGTGGTAGTGTCGTGGGGTGTGTGTGGTAGTGTGGTGGGGTGTGTGGTAGTGTAGTGGGGAGTGTGGTAGTGGGGGGTGTGATAGTGTGGTGGGGTTGTGTGGTAGTGTGGTGGGGTGTGTGGCAGCGTGGTGGGGGTGTTTGGTAATTTGGTGGGGTGTGTGGTACTGTGGTGGGGTGTGTGTAGTGTTCTGGGGTGTGTGGTACTGTTGTGGGGTTGTATGGTAGTGTGGTGGGAGGCGTTGTTGTGGGGTTGTATGGTAGTGTGGTGGGAGGCGTTGTTGTGTGGTGGAGTGTGTCGTAGTGTCGTGGGTGTGTGTAGTGTTCTGGGGTGTGTAGTAGTGTGGTGGGGTGTGTGGTAGTGTGGCTGGGTGTGTGGTAGTGTGGTGGGGTGTGTGGTAGTGTTGTGAGATGTGTGGTAGTATGGTCGGGTGTGTGGTAGTGTGGTGGAGTTGTGTGGTAGTGAGGTGGGGATTGTGGGAGTGTGGTGGGGTTTGTGGTAGTGTGGTGGGGTGTGTGATAGTGGGGTAAGGTTGATTGGTTGTGTGGTGGGGTGTGTGGTAGGGTGTGTGGTAGGGTGGTAGGGAGTGTGTTAATGTGGTGGGGTAGTGTGGTAGTGTGATGGGGTGTGTGGTAGTGTGTTGGGTAGTGTGGTAGGGTTGTGTAGTATTGTGGTGGGGTTGTGTAGTATTGTGGTGGAGTGTGTGGTAGTATGGTGAGGTGTATGGTAGTTTGGTGGAGTGTGTGGTAGTGTTGTTGGGTGTTTGGTAGTGTGGTAGTTGTGTGGTTGTGTGGTGGGGTTTTGAAAAATTGTGATAGGGTGTATGTGGTAGTGTGGGGGGTGTGGTAGTGTAGTGCGGTGTGTGGTAGTGTGGTGGGGTGTGTGGTAGTGGGGAGGGGTGTGTGTTAGTGTGGTGAGGTGTGTGGTAGTGTGGTGGTGTTTTGTGGGTAGTGGGGTGAGGTTGTTTGGCAGTGTGGTGGGGTGTGTTGTAGTGTGGAGGGGTGTGTGGTAGTGTGGTGGGGTTGTATGGTAGTGTGGTGGGATGTGTGGCAGTGTGGTGGGGGTGTGTGGTAGTGTGGTGGGGTTGTGTAGTATTGTGGTGGGGTGTGTGGTAGTGTGGTGGGGTGTGTTTTAGTGTGGTGGGGTGTGTTGTTATGTGGAGGGGATGTGTGGTAGTGTGGTGGGATGTGTGTAGTGTTCTGGGGTGTTTGGTAATTTTGTGGGGTGTGTGGTAGTGTGGTGGGGTGTGTGGTAGTTTGATGGGGTGTGTGGTAGAAGGGAGAGGTTTGTGGTAGTGTGGTTGGGTGTATGATAGTGTCGTGGGGATGTGTCGTAGTGTGTTGGGGTGTGTGGTAGTGTGGTGGTGTGTGTGGTAGTGTGGTGGTGGTGTTTTGTGGTAGTGTGATGAGGTTGTGTGGCAGTATGGTGGGGTGTATGGTAGTGTGGTGGGATGTGTGGTAGTGTGGTGGGGTGTGTGGTAGTGTGATGGGGTGTGTGTAGTGTTCTGGGGTGTGTGTTAATGTTGCGGGGTGCGTGGTTGTGTGGTGAGGTGTGCAGTAGTGTGGTGGGGTATGGTAGTGTCGTGGAGTGAGTGGTAATGTGGTGGGGTTGCGTGGTAGTGTGGTGGGGTTTGTGGTAGTATGGTGGGGTTGTGTTGTAATGTGGTGGGGTGTGTGGTAGTGTGGTGGGGCTGTGTGGTAGTGTGGTGGGATTGTGTAGTAGTGTGGTGGGGTGTGTGGTAGTGTGGTGGGATTGTGTGGTAGTGTGGTGGGGTTTGTGGTAGTGCGGTGGGGATGTATAGTATTGTGGTGGGGTGTGTGGTAGTGTGGTAGTGTTTTGGGGTGTGTGGTAGTGTGATGGGGTGTGTGGTAGTGTGGTGGGGTGTGTGGTAGTGAGGTGGGGATTGTGGGAGTGTGGTGGGGTATGTGGTAGTGAGGTGGGGTGTGTGTAGTGTTCTTGGACGTGTGGTAGTGTGGTGGGGGTGTTTGGTAGTGTGGTGGGGTGTGTGGTAGTGTCGTGGGGTGTGTGTGGTAGTGTGGTGGGGTGTGTGGTAGTGTAGTGGGGAGTGTGGTAGTGGGGGTGTGATAGTGTGGTGGGGTTGTGTGGTAGTGTGGTGGGGTGTGTGGCAGCGTGGTAGGGGTGTTTGGTAATTTGGTAAGGTGTGTGGTACTGTGGTGGGGTGTGTGTAGTGTTCTGGGGCGTGTGGTACTGTTGTGGGGTTGTATGGTAGTGTGGTGGGAGGCGTTGTTGTGTGGTGGAGTGTGTGGTAGTGTCGTGGGGTGTGTGTAGTGTTCTGGGGTGTGTAGTAGTGTGGTGGGGTGTGTGGTAGTGTGGCTGGGTGTGTGGTAGTGTGGTGGGGTGTGTGGAAGTGTTGTGAGATGTGTGGTAGTATGGTCGGGTGTGTGGTAGTGTGGTGGAGTTGTGTGGTAGTGAGGTGGGGATTGTGGGAGTGTAGTGGGGTTTGTGGTAGTGTGGTGGGGTGTGTGATAGTGGGGTAAGGTTGATTGGTTGTGTGGTGGGGTGTGTGGTAGGGTGTGTGGTAGGGTGGTAGGGAGTGTGGTAGTGTGGTGGGGTAGTGTGGTAGTGTGATGGGGTGTGTGGTAGTGTGTTGGGTAGTGTGGTTGGGTTGTGTAGTATTGTGGTGGGGTTGTGTAGTATTGTGGTGGAGTGTGTGGTAGTATGGTGTGGTGTATGGTAGTTTGGTGGAATGTGTGGTAGTGTTGTTGGGTGTTTGGTAGTGTGGTAGTTGTGTGGTTGTGTGGTGCGGTGTGTGGTAGTGTGGTGGGGTGTTTGGTAGTGGGGAGGGGTGTGTGTTAGTGTGGTGAGGTGTGTGGTAGTGTGGTGGTGTTTTGTGGGTAGTGGGGTGAGGTTGTTTGGCAGTGTGGTGGGGTGTGTGGTAGTGTGGAGGGGTGTGTGGTAGTGTGGTGGGGTTGTATGGTAGTGTGGTGGGATGTGTGGCAGTGTGGTGGGGGTGTGTCGTAGTGTGGTAGGGTTGTGTAGTATTGTGGTGGGGTGTGTGGTAGTGTGGTGGGGTGTGTTTTAGTGTGGTGGGGTGTGTTGTGATGTGGAGGGGATGTGTGGTAGTGTTACGGGGTTGTGTGGTAGTGTGGTGGGATGTGTGTAGTGTTCTGGGGTGTTTGGCAATTTTGTGGGGTTGTATGGTAGTGTGGTGGGAGGCGTTGTTGTGTGGTGGAGTGTGTGGTAGTGTCGTGGGGTGTGTGTAGTGTTCTGGGGTGTGTAGTAGTTTGGTGGGGTGTGTGGTAGTGTGGCTGGGTGTGTGGTAGTGTGGTGGGGTGTGTGGAAGTGTTGTGAGATGTGTGGTAGTATGGTCGGGTGTGTGGTAGTGTGGTTGAGTTGTGTGGTAGTGAGGTGGGGATTGTGGGAGTGTGGTGGGGTTTGTGGTAGTGTGGTGGGGTGTGTGATAGTGGGGTAAGGTTGATAGGTTGTATGGTGGGGTGTGTGGTAGGGTGTGTGGTAGGGTGGTAGGGAGTGTGGTAGTGTGGTGGGGTAGTGTGGTAGTGTGATGGGGTGTGTGGTAGTGTGTTGGGTAGTGTTGTTGGGTTGCGTAGTATTGTGGTGGGGTTGTGTAGTATTGTGGTGGAGTGTGTGGTAGTATGGTGTGGTGTATGGTAGTTTGGTGGAGTGTGTGGTAGTGTTGTTGGGTGTTTGGTAGTGTGGTAGTTGTGAGGTTGTGTGGTGGGGTTTTGAAAAATTGTGATAGGGTATATGTGGTAGTGTGGGGGGTGTGGTAGTGTAGAGCGGTGTGTGGTAGTGTGGTGGGGTGTGTGGTTGTGGGGAGGGGTGTGTGTTAGTGTGGTGAGGTGTGTGGTAGTGTGGTGGTGTTTTGTGGGTAGTGGGGTGAGGTTGTTTGGCAGTGTGGTGGGGTGTGTGGTAGTGTGGAGGGGTGTGTGGTAGTGTGGTGGGGTTGTATGGTAGTGTGGTGGGATGTGTGGCAGTGTGGTGGGGGTGTGTGGTAGTGTGGTGGGGTTGTGTAGTATTGTGGTGGGGTGTGTGGTATTGTGGTGGGGTGTGTTTTAGTGTGGTGGGGTGTGTTGTGATGTGGAGGGGTTGTGTGGTAGTGTTACGGGGTTGTGTGGTAGTGTGGTGGGATGTGTGTAGTGTTCTGGGGTGTTTGGTAATTTTGTGGGGTGTGTGGTAGTGTGGTGGGGTGTGTGGTAGTTTGATGGGATGAGTGGTAGTGTGGTGGGGGGGGGGATGTGGTAGTATTGTGGGGTGTGTGTTAGTGTGGTGGTGTTGATTGATAATGTGGTGGGGTGCGTAGTAATGGTGTGGGGTGTGTGGTAGTGTGGTGGGGTTGTGTGGTAGTGTTCTGGGGTGTGTGATAATGTTGTGGGGTTTGTGGTAGTGTGGTGGGGTGTGTAATAGTGTGGTGGGGTGTGTAATAGTGTGGTGGGATGTGTGGTAGTGTGGTGGGATCGTGTGGTAGAGTGGTGGGGTGTGTGGTAGTGTGATGGGATTGTGTGGCAGTGTGGTGGGGTGTGTAGTAGTGTGGTGGTGTGTGTGGTAGAGTGGGGTGTGGTAGTGTGGTGGTATGTGTGGTAGTGTGGTGAGGTGTGTGTAGTGTTCTGGGGTGTGTGGTAGTGTGGTGGGGTGTGTAGTAGTGTGGTGGTGTGTTTGATAGTGTGGTGGGGGGTGTGCTAGTGTGATGGGGTGTGTGGTAGTGTAGTGGGTTGTGTGGTAGTGTGGTGGGGTTGTGTTATGAGGTATGGTAGTGTGGTGGGGTGTTTGGTTGTGTGGTGGGGTGTGTGATAGTGTGGTAGGGTTGATTAGTTATGTTGTGGGGGGTGTGTTAGGGTGGTAGAGTGTGTGGTAGTGTGGTGTTATGTATGGTAGTGTGGTGGGGTGTGTGGTGGTATGGTGGGGTGTGTGGTAGAGTGGGGTGTGGTAGTGTGGTGGGATGTGTGGTAGTGAGGTGAGGTGTGTGTAGTGTTCTGGGGTGTGTGGTAGTGTGGTGGGGTGTGTAGTAGTGTGGTTGGGTGTTTGGTAGTGTGGTGGGGTGTGTGGTAGTGTGGTGGGGTGTGTGGTAGTGTGGTGGGTTGTGTGGTAGTGTGGTGGGGTTGTGTTGTGGGGTGTGGTAGTGTGGTGGGGTGTTTGGTAATGTGGTGGGGTGTGTGATAGTGGGGTAGGGTTGATTAGTTGTGTGGTGAGGTGTGTGTTAGGGTGGTAGGGTGTGTGGTAGTGTGATGGGGTGTGTGGTAGTGTAGTATTGTGGTGGGGTTGTGTACTCACCTAGTTGTACTCACCTAGTTGTGCTTGCGGGGGTTGAGCTCTTGCTCTTTGGTCCCGCCTCTCAACTGTCAATCAACAGGTGTACAGGTTCCTGAGCCTATTGGGCTCTGTAATATCTACACTTGAAACTGTGTATGGAGTCAGCCTCCATCACATCACTTCCTAATGCATTCCATTTGTCAACCACTCTGACACTAAAAAAGTTCTTTCTAATATCTCTGTGGCTCATTTGGGCACTCAGTTTCCACCTGTGTCCCCTAGTGCGTGTGCCCCTTGTGTTAAACAGCCTGTCTTTATCAACCCTGTCAATTCCCTTGAGGATCTTGAATGTGGTGATCATGTCCCCCCTAACTCTTTTGTCTTCCAACGAAGTGAGGTTTAATTCCCGTAGTCTCTCCTCGTAGCTCATACCTCTCAGCTCGGGTACTAGTCTGGTGGCAAACCTTTGAACCTTTTCCATTTTAGTCTTATGCTTGACTAGATATGGACTCCATGCTGGTGCCGCATACTCCAGGATTAGTCTGACATATGTGGTATATAATGTTCTGAAAGATTCCTCACACAAGTTTCTAAAGGCCATTCTTATGTTAGCCAACCTGGCATATGCTGCTGCTGTTATCCTCTTGATATGAGCATCAGGGGACAGGTCTGGCGTGATATCAACCCCCAGGTCTTTCTCTCTCTCGGACTCTTGAAGTATTTCATCTCCCAAGTGATACCTTGTATCTGGTCTCCTTCTTCCTACCCCTATCTTCATTACATTACATTTGCTTGGATTAAACTCTAACAACCATTTGTTCGACCATTCCTGCAGCTTGTCCAGGTCTTCTTGAAGCCTCAAGCAGTCCTCCACTGTCTTAATCCTTCTCATAATTTTGGCATCGTCAGCAAACATTGAGAGGAATGAGTCTATACCCTCTGGGAGATCATTTACGTATATCAGAAACAGGATAGGTCCAAATACAGAGCCCTGTGGGACTCCACTGGTGACTTCACGCCAGTCTGAGGTCTCACCCCTCACTGTAACTCTCTGCTTCCTATTGTTTAGGTATTCCCTTATCCACTGTAGCGCCCTACCAGTTACTCCTGCCTGTTTCTCTAGCTTGTGCATCAACCTTTTATGGGGTACTGTGTCAAAGGCTTTCCGACAGTCCAAAAAAATGCAGTCCGCCCACCCTTCTCTTTCTTGTTTAATCTTTGTCACCTGATCGTAGTATTCTATCAATCCTTTAAGGCAAGATTTACCCTCCCTGAACCCATGTTGATGGGTTGTCACGAAGTCTCTTCTCTCCAGATGTGTTACTAGGTTTTTTCTCACAATCTTCTCCATCACCTTGCATGGTATACAAGTTAAGGACACTGGCCTGTAGTTCAGTGCCTCTTGTCTGTCACCCTTTTTGTATATTGGTACTACATTAGCAGTCTTCCATATTTCTGGTAGGTCCCCCGTTCCAGTGACCTACTATACACTATGGAGAGTGGTAGGCAAAGTGCTCCTGCACACTCTTTCAATACCCATGGCGAGATTCCATCCGGCCCAACAGCTTTTCTCACATCCAGCTCCAATAGGTGCTTCTTGACCTCATCACTTGTAATTTCGAACCTATCCAAGGTCACCTGGTTTGCTGCCACCTCTTCTAGCGCCGCGACATCTCCCTGTTCTATTGTAAAGACCTCCTGGAACCTTTTGTTGAGTTCTTCACACACCTCTTTGTCATTCTCTGTGTACCTGTCCTCGCCAACCCTAAGTTTCATCACCTGTTCCTTCACTGTTGTCTTCCTCTTGATGTGACTGTGTAGTAGCTTGGGTTCGGTCTTGGCTTTATTAGCTATATCATTTTCATACTTTTTTTCAGCTGCTCTTCTCACACTGACATACTCGTTCCTGGTTCTCTGGTATCTCTCTCTACTTTCTGGTGTTCTGTTATTACGGAAGTTCCTCCATGCCCTTTTGTTCTGCTCCTTTGCTTTCATACATTCCTTATTAAACCACGGATTCTTCCTTTGCTTCTCTGTTTTTTCCTGTCAGGCTGGGACAAACCTGCTTACAGCCTCCTGACATTTTTGGGTGACATAGTCCATCATGTCTTGTACGGACTTGGTTCCGAGTTCTGTGTCCCAATGTATATCCCATAGGAATTTATTCATTTCCTCATAGTTCCCCTTTCGGTACGCCAGCCCTTTGGTTCCCAGTTCTTTTTTTGGGGTGATAATTCCCAGCTCAACCAGGTTCTCAAAGCTCAATACACTATGATCACTCATTCCCAAGGACGCTTCCAACTTAACTTCCCTTATATCCGACTCATTTAGGGTAAATATCAGATCAAGCAAGGCTGGTTCATTCCCTCCTCTCATTCTTGTCGGTCCCTTGACGTGTTGACTTAGAAAGTTTCTTGTTGCCACATCCAGCAGCTTAGCTCTCCATGTGTCTGGGCCTCCGTATGGGTCTCTGTTCCCCCAATCTATCTTCCCATGGTTGAAGTCTCCAATGATTAGAAGTCTGGATCTGTTCCTGCTAGCCACAGAAGCTGTTCTCTCTATTATATTGATGGTGGCCAAGTTGTTTCTATCATATTCCTGTCTGGGTCTTCTGTCATTTGGTGGGGGGTTATATGTGACTACTATTATAATTTTCTGTTCTCCAGTTGCTATGGTGCCTGAAATGTAGTCACTGAAACCTTCACAGTTCTGAATTACCATCTCTTCGAAACTCCAACCTTCTCTTAATAGCAGAGCTACACCACCTCCTCCTCTCCCTTCTCTCTCCTTCCTCACTACATAGTAGCCTTGTGGAAACACTGCGTTTGTTATGATTTCCGTTAACTTTGTTTCTGTGAGTGCTATTATGTCTGGGTTTTCTTCTAGTGCCCATTCTCCAAGTTCACTTGTTTTATTTGAAATCCCATCTAGTGTACATCGCCTTGAAGCTCACTTTCTTCTGTTCATTTTCATGTCCCTTTCTTGGCAAGCATTCTGCTGGTGTTGGAAGCTGTTCCGTGGGTGAGAGGATCTGTGAGGTGGTTTGCAGGGGGGGGGACATGGAGGATACGCAGTGAGGGGGGAGGAGGGATAGGGAGGGTATGGGATGAAGGGGGAGGGGGGACAGGGGGGGAAAAGGTGGGAGGGGGGACAGGGGGGGAAAAAGGTAAGAGGGGGGACATGATGGGAATGGGGAAGGGTTGTCAGGGTCAGAATGGGGTGGGGTGGGAGGGAGGGTTGGGTGGGGGCAGGTAGGGTGAGGAGAAGGGAGGGTTTCTATGCAGAGGGGGGTGGTGGTGTTGCCCCCCCCCCCCTCTGGTGTTGCTGGGATGCTGGTTTTGGGTTCTCCTCTTGTCTTTGGGACAGTTGTGATGAGGGCTGTGATTTCCTGGTTTGCTCCTCTCTCCCTGCGCTTCCTCCTTGCCTCTGCTGCCCTGGCTCTCTCCTCCTTCGTCCTGTCCCTCTGCAGGAATACTTTTTTATATCCCTCCATATGCTGCAGACGACTCTTCCTTTCGAGAATGTCCTTCTTCATGGTTTCGTTTGTAAACACCACCTTTACAAGTCGGTTTCTGTCCTTGTTGTACCAGCCCAACCTGAAAACCTTCTCTATGTTATGTACAGTCCCTTCCATCTGTAACCCCTTCAGTAGCCCATGTACTGCCTCTCTATCCTTGCCATTCCATTCTTGCCTGTTGGATCCTTCCTGTTCTTTGATGCCTACAACTACCACTGATCTTTTCCTCTCCAGCAGTTGAGTGGTGCACCTTGCTGCTTCCTGTGACGTAGCTGCTTGCATCGCTACCTCCCTCACTGTGTCCATTGCTTCTCAGCTCTTTTTCAGTATATCCGCAAATGTATCAGGTACAGAGGCATTACCTTCCAATGTAACATTCCCACATTCGCTTTGGATGAAAATCTGATGCTCGGTCTCTTTATTTTTCTCTGTGAGAGATTTGATCTCCTCTCTTGCTGATGCTAGCTCACTTTGCAGATTGTTAATTGTAATCCTAATTTCATTCATCTCCCTCCTGAATTCCTCCAGAACTTGGGTTAGCAATTCCTTTGTTTGATCTCCCTGGCTGCTCTCCTTGTCCCTGTTGCGACCTCCTGCCATTTTGTCCCTTGTCAAGAGAGAGAGAGAGCAAGAGAGAGAGAGAGAGAGCAAGAGAGCAAGAGAGAGAGAGAGCAAGAGAGAGCAAACAAGAGAGAGAGAGAGCAAGAGAGAGAGAGAGAGCAAGAGAGAGAGAGAGAGCAAAAGAGAGAGAGAGAGCAAGAGAGAGAGAGAGCAAGAGAGAGAGAGAGAAAGAGAGAGAGAGAGAGAGCAAGAGAGAGAGAGAGCAAGAGAGAGAGAGAGAGAGCAAGAGAGAGATAGAGAGAGAGAGAGAGAGAGAGAGAGAGAGAGAGAGAGAGAGAGAGAGAGAGAGAGAGAGAGAGAGAGAGAGAGAGAGAGAGAGAGAGAGAGAGCAAGAGAGAGAGAGAGAGAGAGAGAGAGAGAGAGAGAGAGAGAGAGAGAGAGAGAGAGAGAGAGAGAGAGAGAGAGAGAGAGAGAGAGAGAGAGAGAGAGAGAGAGAGAACGTGTGTGCTCTTGGGATGGGGTTACTAGGAGGTGAGGTGTTCAGCTTACAGCAGGTAAGAGAGGGAGGTGGATTATGAGAGGTTTTATCTCCTTTCCACGAAAGGTGTTAATCCCTTCTAGTGTGTAGTGTTGTGGTGGAGTGTGTGGTAGTGTGGTGTTATGTATGGTAGTGTGGTGGGGTGTGTGGTGGTGTTGTTGGGTGTTTGGTAGTGTGGTGGGGTGTGTGGTGGTGTTGTTGGGTGTTTGGTAGTGTGGTGTGGTTGTGTAGTATTATGGTGGGGTGTGTGGTAGTGTGGTGGGGGTGTGGTTGTGTGGTGGGGTTGTGTAGTATTGTGATGGGGTGTGTATGGTAGCGTGTGGGGGGGGGGTTGTGTGGTAGCGTGGGGGGAGATAGTGTGGTGGGGTGTGTGGTAGTGTAGTATTGTGGTGGGGTGTGTACTCACCTAGTTGTACTCACCTAGTTGTGTTTGCGGGGGTTGAGCTCTGGCTCTTTGGTCCCGCCTCTCAACCGTCAATCAACAGGTGTACAGATTTCTGAGCCTATCGGGCTCTGTCATATCTACATTTGAAACTGTGTATGGAGTCAGCCTCCACCACATCACCCCCTAATGCATTCCATTTGTCAACCACTCTGACACTAAAAAAGTTCTTTCTAATATCTCTGTGGCTCATTTGGGCACTCAGTTTCCACCTGTGTCCCCTTGTGCGTGTTCCCCTTGAGTTAAATAGACTGTCTTTATCTACCCTATCAATTCCCTTCAGAATCTTGAATGTGGTGATCATGTCCCCCCTAACTCTTCTGTCTTCCAGCGAAGTGAGGTTTAATTCCCGTAGTCTCTCCTCGTAGCTCATACCTCTCAGCTCGGGTACTAGTCTGGTGGCAAACCTTTGAACCTTTTCCAGTTTAGTCTTATCCTTGACTAGATATGGACTCCATGCTGGGGCTGCATACTCCAGGATTGGCCTGACATATGTGGTATACAAAGTTCTGAATGATTCTTTACACAAGTTTCTGAATGCCGTTCGTATGCTGGCCAGCCTGGCATATGCCATATGTGTGGTAGTGTGGTGGGGTTTGTGGTTGTCTGGTGGGGTGTGTGGTAGTGTGGTGGGGTTGTGCAGTATTGTGGTGGGGTGTGTGGTATTGTGGTGGGTTGTGTTGTTGTGTGGTGGGGTGTGTTGTAGTGTGGTGGGGATGTGTGGTAGTGTTGTGGGGTTGTCTGGTAGTGTGGTAGGGTGTGTGGTAGTGTGGTGGGCTGTGTGGTAATGTAGTGGGGTTGTGTGGTAGTGTGGTGGGGTGTGTGGTAGTGTTTTGGGGTGTGTGGTTGTGTTGTGGGGGGTTTGTGGCAGTGTTGTGGGGGGTGTGTGTTTGTGTGGTCGGGTCGTATGGTAGTGTGGTGGAGTGAGTGGTAGTGTGGTGGGATTGTGTGGTAGTGTGGTGTTGTTTGTGGTAGTGTGGTGGGGTTGTGTTATAGTGTTGTGGGGTTTGTATTAGTAAGGTGGGGTGTGTGGTAGTGTGGTGGGGTTGTGTGGTGGGGTGTGTGGTAGTGTGGTGGGGTGTGTGATAGTGGGGTAGGGTTGATTAGTTGTGTGCTGGGGTGTGTGTTAGGGTGGTAGGGTGTATGGTAGTGTGGTGGGGTTGTGTGGTAGTGTGATGGAGTGTGTGGTAGTGTGGTGGGGTGTGTGGTAGTGTCGTTAGCTTGTGTAATATTGTGGTGGGATTGTGCATTATTGTGGTGGAGTGTGTGGTAGTGTGGTGTTATGTATGGTAGTGTGATGGGGTGTGTGGTGGTGTTGTTGGGTGTTTTTTAGTGTGGTGTGGTTGTGTAGTATTATGGTGGGGAGTGTGGTAGTGTGGTAGTGTGGTGGGGGTGTGGTAGGGAGGTGGGGTTGTGTAGTATTGTGGTGGGGTGTGTGTGGTAGTGTGTGGGGGGTTGTGTGGTAGTTTGGGGGGTAGTGTGGTGGGGTGTGTGGTAGTGTGGTGGGGTGTGTGGTAGTGTGGTGGGGTGTGTGGTAGTAGGGAGAGGTTTGTGGTAGTGTAGTTGGGTGTATGATAGTGTCGTGGGGATGTGTAGTAGTGTGTTGGGGTGTGTGGTAGTGTGGTGGGGTGTGTGGTATTGTGGTGGTGGTGTTTTGTGGTAGTGTGGTGAGGTTGTGTGGCAGTATGGTGGGGTGTATGGTAGTGTGGTGGGATGTGTGGTAGTGTGGTGGGGTGGGTGGTAGTGTGGTGGGGTGTGTGGTAGTGTGGTGGGGTGTGTGGTAGTATGGTGGGGTGTGTGGTAGTGTGGTAGGGTGTGTGGTAGTGTGGTGGGGTGTGTGGTAGTGTGGTGGGGTGTGTGTAGTGTTCTGGGGTGTGTGGTAATGTTGTGGGGTGCGTGGTTGTGTGGTGAGGTGTGCAGTAGTGTGGTGGGGTATGTGGTAGTGTGGTGGGATGTGTGGTAGTGTAGTGGGGTGTGTGGTAATGTCGTGGGGTTGTGTGGTAGTGTGGTGGGGTGTGTGGTAGTGTCGTGGGGTGTGTCGTAGTGTTGTGGGGGTGTGTGTTAGTGTGGTCGGGTCGTATGATAGTGTGGTGGAGTGAATGGTAATGTGGTGGGGTTGCGTGGTAGTGTGGTGGGGTTTGTGGTAGTATGGTGGGGTTGTGTTGTAATGTGGTGGGGTGTGTGGTAGTGTGGTGGGGCTGTGTGGTAGTGTGGTGGGATTGTGTGGTAGTGTGGTGGGGTGTGTGGTAGTGTGGTGGGATTGTGTGGTAGTGTGGTGGGGTTTGTGGTAGTGCGGTGGGGATGTGTAGTATTGTGGTGGGGTGTGTGGTAGTGTGGTAGTGTATTGGGGTGTGTGGTAGTGTGATGGGGTGTGTGGTAGTGTGGTGGGGTGTGTGGTAGTGTGGTGGGGTGTGTCGTAGTGATGTGGGGTGTGTGGTACTGTGGTGGGGTGTTTGGTAGTGTGTTGGGGTGTGTGGTATTGTGGTGGGGTCATGTGGTAGTGTGGTTGGGTGTGTGGTAGTGTGGTGGGGTTGTATGGGAGAGTGGTTTGATTGTGTGGTAGTGTGGTGGGGTTTGTGGTAGCGTCGTGGGGTTTGTGGTAGTGAGGTGGGGTGTGTTGTGGTGGGGTGTGGTAGTGAGGTGGGGTGTGTGGTAGTGTGGTGGGGTGTGTGGTAGTGTGGTAATGTATTGGGCTGTGTGATAGTGTGGTGGGGTGTGTGGTAGTGTGATGGGGTGTGTGGTGGGGTTGTGTGGTAGTGTGGTTTGGTGTGTTGTAGTGTGGTGGGGTTGTGTGGTAGTGTGGTGGGGTGTGTTGTAGTGTGGTGGGGTTGTGTGGTAGTGTGATGGGGTGTGTTGTAATGTGGTGGGGTTGTGTGGTAGTGTGGTGGGGTGTGTTGTAGGTTGGTGGGGTTGTGTGGTAGTGTGGTGGGGTGTGTGGTAGTGTGGAAGGGTTGTGTATTAGTGTTTTGGACATGACAATAGGACCACTGTCGCTCTCGTCACAAATAATAAATTATCAAATAAAAACTGGTGAGATGTCGGATATTTTAATGGTGATATATTCTTAACAATTTTAACTTAGTCTTCCTCTCTTAAATTTAGGGTGGAAAATAGTTATGCATAATATGTAGAGTCGGTACACGTCACTAGTATATACAAATATTCATCTTTAACCGCTTATTTCAATATCTTACATAAAGTACTGGAATAGTGATGGTTTATGTATAATACCAATTGTGGTATCTGTTGACAGGCAGTACAGCCCTTCACGGGGCAGCCATATTTGGTCACGACAACACTGTGAAGGTCCTCCTCGACGCTGGAGCAGACGTCAACGCTACATATGATGACGGTAAGAGTCACACTTATGGATCCCAAAATTATATAACACTCATATCACACAACACACAACACTTATGTGACAAAATGCAATATTTATATATTGTAATTTCACCAAATGAGAGAATGACTGTCTGTTTATAGTAGGAGGTCAAACTTTTCAAATAAAATGTTGTCTTAAAGTATTCTAACCATTATTCACTGATTTTATGAAAATTAAGAGGAATTTCCTGTTGTGAATAATTTGGCCGTACTAGCAAATAACAGACAATTCTCCCTCAGCGTCAACAGTTTCTGAAGCAACTGCTCTATACTAGAGTAAGGGTAACTATTGTGTTTTAGTACTTCACACCACTGAGCTGCTCCCACTGCCGACCACCACACTTAGACTATTGTATTTCTTATAAGAGACAGAAAGAGAGACAGAGACACACAGAGAAACTCAGAAACAGAAACACAGCTGGAGACAGAGAGAGACAGAGAGAGGCAGAGACAAAGATAGAGAAAGAGAATGAAACAGACAGTAGGTAAAAGGATGGATGGATAGACGAATAGGCGCATGAATAAATAGATAAGCCATAGGAGCCGTGATGAGGGTTCGAACCTATGTGCTGTGAGTTATCAGGCCCCCACTCTCTCCGTGTGATTTATTTCTGTGTTATAAATAGGTAAATATATGGATAGATAGGTAGACAGATGAATAGTTGGATGGAGGGATAAGTGGATGGATATATAGATAGATAGGTAAAAAGTAGATGGATGGACAGAAAAATGGATGAATAGAGAGATGAATTGATGGATGGATGTATAGGTTTAGTGATGAAAAGATGGATGGATGTATAGGTAGAAAGATGAGTAGACGAATAATTAGATGGATAGGTAGATGGAAATATAAGTGGGTGATAGATGGGGTAGAAAGATGAGTTGCTGCATGGATAGATAGATAGATAGATTGATAGATGAATAGATAGAAGGATAGAAAAAAAGATGGATAGAAAAACAGATTGATTGATAGAAAACTTGATGGATATATTGCTTGAAGGATAGATGGCTGCACACATGGATGGAAAGAATGATAGGTGGATAGATAGATGATATATATATTTGGATTGATTGACAAAAAGATTGATAGATGATAAGGCAGATGGACAGATACACGAATAGACGTATGGAGGTTATCTGGATCTGGAGGTTATCTGGAGATGATTTCGGGGATTTTTAGTGTCCCCGCGGCCCGGTCCTCGACCAGGCCTCCACCCCCAGGAAGCAGCCCGTGACAGCTGACTAACTCCCAGGTACCTATTTACTGCTAGGTAACAGGGGCATAGGGTGAAAGGAACTCTGCCCATTGTTTCTCGCCGGCGCCTGGGATCGAACCCAGGACCACAGGATCACAAGTCCAGCGTGCTGTCCGCTCGGCCGACCGGCTCCCACCGGTCGAATGATAGATGGAGAGAATGATAGATGGATAGATAGATATATGGATATATGGATGGCAAGATAGGTACATGGATGGATAGATGAATATATCTTAAATGAATGGATAGATTGTTGTTTAAATAGATGGATAGATAGACTGAGAGATCAATGATCTATAGATGATAGAAGAACATGAATTGCTAGATGGAAAGATAGATGGAATGCTGGATATGCAATGGAATGAATGATGTATAGATGATATATGGTATAGATATATAGATGGATGGATTGATAGATGAATGAATAGATAAAAGAAGATAGGTGGATAGATATATAGATGGAGAGATGAGAGACAGACAGACAGACAGACCGAGACCACGATGGGTGACCCCTCTAGTACATACTATAGGAGATTGTATTGTGTTGGAGAGGAAGAGAAGATTGTTTGTGTGTTCCAAGGAGGAGGCCACATGGTACTGGCTGGCCTCACCCAAACTGGCAGAGAGAATGGTCTGGTGAACGGGATGAACACTGGAGTGGTCGGGGTCGCCAGGAGTACAAAAGGAACAGCTTGCCAGTGACACATTCAGGCCCCCCATGAAGGGTTTTGGCACTGTCCGACAGTTGCACAGCTAAAAAAATTCAAAACAAACATAAACAATCATATTAGAAATATGCTCCATTATTCACTGATTTCGGGAACATTAACAGAACTTTTAATTAATTTGCACATGCTTAAAAAGATCATTTTTCCACAGCATGAAAGGTTTCTCAAGCGACCGATCTTTGTCATAGTAAGGGGTAACTACTCTTGGTTTAGCATTTGACACCACTGAGCTCCTCTCACTGTTGACACTGTCACGAATTTGATGGTGAGTGGGGGTGAACTTTCAAATGTTGTCTAGGGGAATAAATGATTTTACTTGAGCCTGGGGGAAATCAAGGAGTAGGGAATCAGCCTAGTACAAAAGACAGAATTCATATATATATATATATATATATATATATATATATATATATATATATATATATATATATATATATATATATATATGCGAACAAGCCTGAATGGTCCCCAGGACAATATGCAACTGAAAACTCACACCCCAGAAGTGACTCGAACCCATACTCCCAGGAGCAACGCAACTGGTATGTACAAGACGCCTTAATCCACTTGACCATCACGACCGGACATAATGAGGTGATAGCCGAGGCTATTTGAACCACCCCACCGCCGGCACTCGGATAGTAATCTTGGGCATAGCATTTTACCAAATCACCTCATTCTTTGGGGCACACGTGAGGAACACAAATGCGAACAAGCCTGAATGGTCCCCAGGACAATATGCAACTGAAAACTCACACCCCAGAAGTGACTCGAACCCATACTCCCAGGAGCAACGCAACTGGTATGTACAAGACGCCTTAATCCACTTGACCATCACGACCGGACATAATGAGGTGATAGCCGAGGCTATTTGAACCACCCCACCGCCGGCACTCGGATAGTAATCTTGGGCATAGCATTTTACCAAATCACCTCATTCTTTGGGGCACACGTGAGGAACACAAATGCGAACAAGCCTGAATGGTCCCCAGGACAATATGCAACTGAAAACTCACACCCCAGAAGTGACTCGAACCCATACTCCCAGGAGCAACGCAACTGGTATGTACAAGACGCCTTAATCCACTTGACCATCACGACCGGACATAATGAGGTGATAGCCGAGGCTATTTGAACCACCCCACCGCCGGCACTCGGATAGTAATCTTGGGCATAGCATTTTACCAAATCACCTCATTCTTTGGGGCACACGTGAGGAACACAAATGTGAACAAGCCTGAATGGTCCCCAGGACAATATGCAACTGAAAACTCACACCCCAGAAGTGACTCGAACCCATACTCCCAGGAGCAACGCAACTGGTATGTACAAGACGCCTTAATCCACTTGACCATCACGACCGGACATAATGAGGTGATAGCCGAGGCTATTTGAACCACCCCACCGCCGGCACTCGGATAGTAATCTTGGGCATAGCATTTTACCAAATCACCTCATTCTTTGGGGCACACGTGAGGAACACAAATGCGAACAAGCCTGAATGGTCCCCAGGACAATATGCAACTGAAAACTCACACCCCAGAAGTGACTCGAACCCATACTCCCAGGAGCAACGCAACTGGTATGTACAAGACGCCTTAATCCACTTGACCATCACGACCAGACATAATGAGGTGATAGCCGAGGCTATTTGAACCACCCCACCGCCGGCACTCGGATAGTAATCTTGGGCATAGCATTTTACCAAAACACCTCATTCTTTGGGGCACACGTGAGGAACACAAATGCGAACAAGCCTGAATGGTCCCCAGGACAATATGCAACTGAAAACTCACACCCCAGAAGTGACTCGAACCCATACTCCCAGGAGCAACGCAACTGGTATGTACAAGACGCCTTAATCCACTTGACCATCACGACCGGACATAATGAGGTGATAGCCGAGGCTATTTGAACCACCCCACCGCCGGCACCCGGATAGTAATCTTGGGCATAGCATTTTACCAAATCACCTCATTCTTTGGGGCACACGTGAGGAACACAAATGCGAACAAGCCTGAATGGTCCCCAGGACAATATGCAACTGAAAACTCACACCCCAGTAGTGACTCGAACCCATACTCCCAGGAGCAATGCAACTGGTATGTACAAGACGCCTTAATCCACTTGACCATCACGACCGGATGGTCGTGATGGATGGTCGGACGGTATATATATATATATATATATATATATATATATATATATATATATATATATATATATATATATATATATATATATATATATATATATATATATATATATATATATATACATATATATATATATATATATATATATATATATATATATATATATATATATAGATATATATATATATATATATATATATATATATATATATATATATATATATATATATTAGTATATTTTGGTAGCAGTCTTTCCTGTAGACATATATTATTAAATATGACCGAAAAAGTAAGATTAATAATTCTAACACGAATTTTCTCAATCTTTCGTACATTTCTTTTCACTGTTGGAGGTAAATCAAAAATCAATTCTCCAAAATTCATTTTTATTTCTAGTCTGACGCGACACGAGCGCGTTTCGTAAAACTTATTACATTTTCAAAGACTTTAGTTTACAAATACACAACTAAATAGAACTTACGCATCTCCGTTTTTATATCTACATTTGAGAGAGGTGGATGAGGTGAGGTGGCATTAATAGGGTATTAATTTCATCAACACAAGACAGAACAAGAGGTGGTATTAATAGGGTATTAATTTCATCAACACAAGACAGAACACGATACAATGGGTATTGAATAGAAGTGATTGTAGAAAGCCTATTGGTCCATATTTCTTGATGCTTCTATATTGGAGCGGAGTCTTGTGGTGGGTAGAATATAATTGTGCATTAATTGGCTGTTGATTGCTGGTGTTGACTTCTTGATGTGTAGTGCCTCGCAAACGTCAAGCCGCCTGCTATCGCTGTATCTATCGATGATTTCTGTGTTGTTTACTAGGATTTCTCTGGCGATGGTTTGGTTGTGGGAAGAGATTATATGTTCCTTAATGGAGCCCTGTTGCTTATGCATCGTTAAACGCCTAGAAAGGGATGTTGTTGTCTTGCCTATATACTGGTTTTTTTGGAGCTTACAGTCCCCAAGAGGGCATTTGAAGGCATAGACGACGTTAGTCTCTTTTAAAGCGTTCTGTTTTGTGTCTGGAGAGTTTCTCATGAGTAGGCTGGCCGTTTTTCTGGTTTTATAGTAAATTGTCAGTTGTATCTTCTGATTTTTGTCTGTAGGGATAACGTTTCTACTGACAATATCTTTCAGTACCCTTTCCTCCGTTTTATGAGCTGTGGAAAAGAAGTTCCTGTAAAATAGTCTAATTGGGGGTATAGGTGTTGTGTTATTTGTCTCGTCAGAGGTTGCATGGCGTTTCACTTTCCTTCTTATGATGTCTTCCACGAAACCATTGGCGAAGCCGTTGTTGACTAGGACCTGCCTTACCCTACAGAGTTCTTCGTCGACTTGCTTCCATTCTGAGCTGTGGCTGAGGGCACGGTCGACATAAGCGTTAACAACACTCCTCTTGTACCTGTCCGGGCAGGCACTGTTGGAATTCAGGCACATTCCTATGTTTGTTTCCTTAGTGTTGACTGCAGTGTGGAAAACTCCGCTCCTTTCCATGACTGTTACATCTAGAAAGGGCAGCTTCCCATCCTTCTCAATCTCATAAGTGAAACGCAACACAGAATTCTGCTCAAATGCCTCCTTCAGCTCCTTCAGATGTCTGACATCAGGTACCTGTGTAAAAATGTCGTCAACATACCTGCAGTATATGGCCGGTTTCAAGTTCATGTTGACTAAGACTTTTTGCTCGATGGTACCCATGTAGAAGTTTGCAAACAGGACACCTAGGAGAGAACCCATGGCGACCCCATCTACTTGCTTATAAATGTGTCAATCCGGGCTCAAGAAGGGTGCCTCTTTAGTACAAGCTTGGAGTAGTTTCCTTAGACTGTTTTCTGGTATGTCAAGAGGAGTACAGGCCGGATCACGGTACACTCTGTCGGCTATCATCCCGATTGTTTCATCCACAGGTACGTTGGTAAACAGGGATTCTACGTCCAACGAGGCTCTTATCCCTGTGGCCCGTGTTCCGCGCAGCAAGTCAACAAATTTTTTTGGAAACTTCAGGCTGTAGGCGCAAGGGACATAAGGAGTCAGCAAGCCGTTGAGTCGTTTCGCCAGTCTGTACGTGGGTGTGGGTATCTGGCTGATGATTGGCCGAAGTGGGTTTCCAGGCTTGTGTGTCTTGACATTTACATACGCATATCCAGGTTTATATTCCCCAATAATCTTTGGCAGGTGGAGTCCAGATTTCTTGGCGTTCACAGTTTCGATCAATTTGTTGACCTTTGCTTTCAGTTCGGCTGTAGTGTCCTTCGTTACCCTTTGGAATTTAGTTTGGTCAGAGAGTATGAGGTTCATTTTCGCCAGATATTCGTCTTTTTTAAGAATGACATATTGGCGACTTGTCGCCTCTCCTGACAACTATCTCCTTGTTCACACGAAGGCTCTTAGCTGCCGCTTTGAGCTCGGGGGACAGTATGGTGCTTCTGTAGTTGCCTCGATTCTTTCCTCCTTCCGCAATAAGTTCTGCTTGTAAGGTATCTTTGGCAGAACAGAATAATGTCTATATGTCTACATTTGAAACCGTGTATGGAGTCAGCCTCCACCACATCACTTCCTAGTGCCTTCCACCTGTTAACTACTCTGACACTGAAAAAGTTCTTTCTAACGTCCCTGTGGCTCATGTGGGTACTCAGTTTGCACCTGTGTCCCCTTGTTCGCGTACCACTGTATTAAACAGTTTATCCTATTCAATATGAAAATTCCTCTGAGAATTTTATAAGTAGTGATCATATCTTCCCTTACTCTTTTGTCTTCCGGTGTTGTGAGGTGCATTTCACGCAGCTTTTCCTCGTAATTCATGCCTCTTAGTTCTGGGACTAGCCTAGTGGCATACCTCTGAACTTTTTCCAGTTTCTTGTGCTTGACAAGGTACGGGATCCATGCAAGGGGGGCCGCATACTCCAGGATTGGTCGTACATATGTGGTATAAAAGATTCTGAATGATTCCTTTCACAGGTTCCTGAAGGCAGTTCTGATGTTTGCCAACCTCGCAGAAGCCGCAGATGTTATTCTTTTGATGTGGGATTCAGGAGACAGGTTTGGAGTTATATCAACACCTAGATCTTTCTCTCTGTCCGTTTCATGAAGGACTTCTTCTCCCATTTTGTATTCTGTGTTTGGCCTCCTGTTTCTACCGCCTAGCTTTATTACCTTACATTTACTCGGGTTTAACTTTAGTAGCCATTTGTTGGACCATTCATTCAGTTTGTCTAAGTCCTCTTGTAGCCTCCTACTATCTTCCTCTGTCTTAATCCTCCTCATAATTTTTGTATCATCAACAAACAATGAGAGGAACGATTCTATACCTTCAGGGAGATTATTTACATATATCAGAAACAGTATAGGTCGAAGGACTGAACCCTGCGGGACTCCAGTTGTGACGTCTCGCCAACCTGAGACCTCATCCCTTACAGTGACTCGCTGTCTTCTGTTGCTTAGGTACTCCCTTATCCAATGGAGAACCTTCCCTTTGACTCCTGCCTGCATCTCCAGCTGTTGCACTAGCCTCCTGTGTGGTACTGTGTCAAAGGCTTTTTGGCAATCCAAAAATATGCAGTCTGCCCACCCTTTCTTTTTCTTGCCTGATTTTTTGTTGCCTGGTCGTAGAATTCAATTAATCCTGTGAGGCAGGACTTGCTCTACCTGAACCCATGTTGATGTTGTGTTACAAAGTTCTTTTTCTCCAGATGTTCCACTAGCTTTATTCGCACAATCTTCTCCAGCAGCTTGCATGGTATGCAAGTTAGGGACACTGGCCTGTAATTCAGTGCCTCCTGTCTATCCCCCTTCTTGTATATTGGGACTACATTAGTTGTCTTCCAATTTTTTGGCAGTTCCCCTGTTACCAGTGATTTGTTATACACTATGGAGAATGGTAGGCATAGTGCTTCTGCTCCTTCCCTTAGGATCCAAGGGGAGATTGCGTCTGGGACTAAAGACTTTGTCACATCCAACTCTAGCAAGAGCTTCCTTACATCCCCACTGGTAATCCCAAACTCCTCTAGTGGTACCTGGTTAACTATTCCCTCTCTTATCTCTAGAACTTCTCCTTGCTCTAATGTGAAGACCTACTGGAATTTCTTATTCGTTTCCTCACACACTTCCTTGTCGTTTGTAGTGAATCTGTCTGCCCCAATCATCAGTTTCATTACCTGTTCCTTCACTGTTGTTTTTCTCCTGATGTGGCTGTGCAGTAATTTAAGTTGCGTCTTGTCCTTGCTTGCTTTCGTATTGCCCTCCTGCCTCTTTTCTCACCCTGACGTATTCATTCCTGGCTCTCTGGTATCCTTCCCTGCTCTCAAGTGCCATGTTATTTCTATAGTTTCTCCACGCTCTCTTTTACTTAGCTGCTTTGCTAGTTTACATCTCTGATTAAACCATGGGTTTCTCATCTGCATGTCATTTTTTTAGCTTTTGGACTGGGACGAACTTGTCTGCTGCTTCCTTACACTTCTGCGTGATGTAGTCCATCATGTCTTGCGCCGTCTTTCCCCTGAGCTCTGTTTCCCATGTTATATCTGTCAGAAATTTTCTTATCTCCACATAGTTTCCCTTTCGGAATGCCACCATTTTGTTTTCAGTTCCCTTCTTTGAGTTCATAAACCCTTCTTCGACCGGATACTCAAACGTCAGTACACTGTGACCGCTCATTCATATAATATCACTCATATATATATACATATAACCCACATATATCACACATATAATCCCACATAGTCAAATAGATGTATTGATAGATGGATACATAGATGGAATAGATAGATAGAAAGATGGATAGATTTTTAAATATACAGTCCACTTACTAAAATTAAAATTAAATATGTACTTAACCAAATAATCCCATATTGTCAAAGAGATGTATAGATAGATGGATGGATAGATGGATAAATAGATGGATAGATAGATGGATAGCTAGTTGAAAAGATAAATGGATATATAGATGGAGAGATATATGGACATTTTAATGGATGGATGCAAAGATGGAGAAATATGTGAATATATGGATGGATAAATAAATATATGGATAGATGGATAAATAGATGGATAGATAGATGGATAGCTAGTTGAAAAGATAAATGGATATATAGATGGAGAGATATATGGACATTTTAATGGATGGATGCAAAGATGGAGAAATATGTGAATATATGGATGGATAAATTGAAGGGAATATGGATGGCCATCCATATTCCCTTGTGAAGGGAATATGGATGGCTAGAATGTTAGTTAGAAAGATAAAGAAATAGATAGATGGATTGATAGACAGATGGACAGATGGAAGACAGGCAGAGCCTGACAATGGCAGGTATACCCAGAGTGCAGTATATATATCAGGAAACAGTTTACATAATTGTTAAGGTGTCACACGTTACAGAACATGTAAAGTGACATGTGTGGGGAATATTTACTTGTGAAGGGAATATTTTTTTTAAATATATTAGATTTCAATAGCATCAGTTTCAGTTAATTTTTTTCAATTAAATTATATTTTATTATTTGGAAAATAGTGCACTGTATTTTTAAAAAACTCCACATAAATAATTCCTCACATATATGGGGGTATTTACATATATAAATAACTAAATTGAAATAAATCAGTTACTTCTTATTATTGAGACTTCAGATTATTTAAATTAACTAAATTTGGGTTTTTCTAATAACGAAAATAAATGTCAGTTTAGCTGAACAGGAGCTTTTGGTTTAGCTGGGACGCGTGTCAGTCACGTGAGCCCGACATCCCTCCTGCCGACATGTGGCTATTGCGTCTCTCTCTGGGGACGATCCTTATTCTGGATAATACCAAACTCAGCTTCTTTGAGATTGAACATCAGACTATCGACAAGTTACATTATAATATAAATCACGAATATTGTTCACTTTATTCAATTACAAATTATTGCGATATTTTCGTCTAGAGTGCTTACCCCTGGGGCTGGTGTTTCCTACCTTCTAACCATACTCTCTGTAACTATGTGGCAACACTGTTTTTTAAGGAGTACGGGACTGAGGCACTTCCCTTGTTATGGGTGAGATCAGTGAGCAGTAGCATCATAGGAGTTACGTTAACACAAAAGAAACCCCAGCACTGCTACACTCGTGTGTCCAGCTTGGAAGTCCATGATGGAGCGTCTCATCTCCTTCGGCAGGGAGCATTCATGTCCCATAAAATTTTATCTTATTTTACAACTTAAGGAAAGGTATTTACTTAAGGAGAGGTAAATACCTCTCCCGGAAGTTTCAGTTTCAGTTATATTACCATAGGATTGGTAAGTCAGGAAGAGAAGGATGGGGGAGGCTGCAGAAATCTTGAGCGAGGAACTGGAGACGAGGTGAAGAGGTGAGATGAAAAATCGGTGACCCAACCACCGTGGGTAAGAATTGCAGCTGATGCTGTAGTTTGGTTGTAGAGTGGAGTGTTCATTGTTGCTCGCTGATGTCTTGCAGGAGGCAGGGCTTCTCGTCGCCGTGTTCTTTACAGCAGCTGGCAGTTGAGGGTTGATTACAGATGTTGATGTTAAATCATTTCGTTATTGGTCTTCTTTTTTGTTGACGATTTCATCAAACTCTGATCTTTGGTCTTCTTCTTGGACTTGTCAGTCATGGTCGTGGTAGTCTGACTTGGTGCTGGCCTTGTGGTGTTATCGTTGGGGGTTGTTGGTGCGGTGTCATAAAGGAAATCGGCTGCTGAGTAGTGACATATCCGTGAAGGATGAGATGGTGTTCCAACAGACACGTCCTCATGCGATTCATCAGATGAGTGATGAGCAGAGGTGGTAGATTGCGAAGGTAGTGTTCTCGATGGTTGAGTTCTTGAAGGTTGAGTAGCAGCAGTAGGTACTGCAGCAGAGGGGACTTCATAGTATAGACCCTCTACAGGGTCACACCCAGGGTCCATTGAAGCTGAATTCACCACTGGGACGGGTGAATGGTTAGCAACAGCCGGAGAAACATGTGGAGCAGGAGCTGACAGTAAGTCTAAAAGCGTGGCCGCGTTCACAGTGATGTCACGGTTAGTAACTGGAATTGTAGTAGAAGTGGGGGTCTCAGGAGGCAGACTCTTGCGAGCTGAAGGTACTACAACAGGATCTGAAGTCTGCATTGTAGTGGCGGTATCGTCGTCGGATGTAGAGTCGGCATCCTCCACAGGGTCAGTTGCTGGAGTTGAACCCGGAGTGTTGTAGACTTCTTCAAGAATAATGAAGGTAGGGAGACCGTTCGCTTTGTAGAGAATTTTCAGGAGTCTCACAAATTCTCTGGAGTTAGTGCCAGCAGTCATTCTGGCCGTCGATATGAAAGCTTTTACTGTGCTAGACAGTGGTTGGCCGGGATGGGGTGGAGGCGGCAATGGCTGGCTCGATGTGTGGCTGGTTGGTTGGGAGCAAAGGTCCCCATTGGCTGCTAGTGGCAGTAGCAGTAGCAGTAGAAGTGGGTCTTACTCCCGGAATCACAGGGAAAATGGTGGCTTGGACGTTAAAACCTGAAGTTGAGGTGGACGCTGATTGGTTGGTTGCACCAGGGGTGCTGGTTCCGGTAGAAGATGTGGTTTTTTCCATGTTATGGATGACTTCTTTTCTATGAGGACAACGAATGGAGATTGTAGGATGATCGCCTTTGCAAAGCAAACAGCATAGTGTCTCTGACGTGCTGATAGAATAATGGTGATCAGCTGAACAGAAGCTACACTTCTAAATACTCTGGTTACATTTGCTGGTGGAGTGGGTGTACTCGTAGCACCGGAGGCACTGGTTGACCATGTGGAAACGTTCCATCTTCACACGGAATGGAGGAATGTGAATACCGAAGCTGTAAACACCATTTCTGGTAGCCAGAGTAGCCGAATCAATGGTCTGGAAGGTATGCTTCAAGGAGCAATATCTGTTGAAGAAGTTAGCTTTATGGAGCTGTAAGCCCGGGTTGGATTCAGTTAAGTCGGTCATAAAAGCGCTTTCATCTGCTAGATCTTGATCAGCGATCCATTGGCTGAGATCGTGAACAATGACAGAGCGTGCAGCCAGGTACTGACGTGGGAAATTGAGACGGAGGTGATGTCTGAGAAAAGTGGAGGTGTAGAACAGAACTTTGTCAACTTCCTCATCACTATAAAAGTAGCAGAGGATGTCCGTGCCTTCCTGTCTGATATCGTTAGGTGTCACTCCCGCAACTTCTTTAAATAGCTTCAGGAGGGATGTCTTGGAGAACGGGTACTAACGGGTACTAACGGGTACTTGGAGAACAGTCAAGGAGCGTTCCCCGGATCCTGTAGCATTTGTGGCCCATGGTGAACTTCCTGGTAGCCGATGGGTCTCTCTCTCAAAGACTACACGTCACTGGAGATGGCCTCCCGTCTCTACCCGGCATAAAACACCAAGTTAGGAGTGGGGTCTGACCATCTAGAGAGAAGCAAGTCTTCTGCCAATTATTTACCCACCCTGCAGCGCTAGGTGCGAGAGAGATCGTGATCTGTGATGTGATCGTGATCTGATCTCCTGGAAGGAGAGGTATTTAAATTTTCTATATTTAAATTCTTTTAAGTTTTATTTGAATCTCATAATTTATTTTGTAAACAGTGGTCAGACTGTATGTATTAAGTTGTAAGTACAGACATAAATACGTTTGGTATTCTGTAAGTTCGTGACGCAGCTATCACGTTTTCTCCATAGTGAATGGAGGAATTAAATACGATTCTTTCTGTTTCGGATAAATCTAACTTAATTTTATTTGGTAAATTATACACAGCAACGAAAAATATCTTCATCTGGTGTATATTTAATTAATTAAATGATATATAAGTGAAATTGAACGGGGGGGGGGGGGATTTTTCCACAGCATGCAACATAACATACTTATGCATCACACAATACTCCACGATTAAAACATATCGCACGACATCCTTTATTGAATATTTAAAGCTGAACCTATGGTGTCACGCATTACAAAAATCATATGATGCCCCAAAACAAACTTCACATATTATATCAAAGAATACACCACCTTAATCTGTGATTTTCACTGACTGTTGGCTATATTATAACTGATTGGTAATTGTTATTGGTTTAGTTTACATGACTGCCATACCCAGCATTGTTCATTATCGTCTTGTACCTTGTATGGGTACTGTTGATACGAATCTGTATGATCTGGGCTGGGTTGATTAGATAGGATCACTCCTGTTGCGAGATCCCACATTTTTTAATTGGTTCCAACTACCCTCCTCACTCGTTTGGGTGACTTGTAATTGGGACTGATCTGTTCTTATTTAAGGAATTATCACAGTTGTTGGTTTAACAGAATCTACAAGAGGCGATGAGTTAAACCGCAATACCAGACCTCTCATTAATTTTCCTCATGCAGAAGGTATGAGATTTATTCCTTGCATTCTCTTTTTCGAGAGAATGTAATTGTTGTAATAGTCAGATCCACCAGAACACCAGTGGTCTTGATGTTAGAATGGACTTACAGTTCATCCAATTTCACCCCATTTCTTCGAAGATGTCTTGCGGTCGCCCAAGACCAATTACGTGTAGATCAATCAGGATTTTGTCAACAACAATGGCATACACCAGTAGTGTGTACCTGCCAAGACGGACATATGGCTTCCCCACACCATAAGCCTGGAGTCCTGAATTAGTAAGAAACAAAGAAATGTTTAATGTTACCTGAGTAATGGGGGATTAATTTAATGCCTTCTGTCACCCGGTGACAGCACACCCGGTGCTGATTCGGTGCTCCTTCTGTCAGGAGCCGGTCGGCCGAGCGGACAGCACGCTGGACTTGTGATCCTGTAGTCCTGGGTTCGATCCCAGGCGCCGGCGAGAAACAACGGGCAGAGTTTCTTTCACCCTATGCCCCTGTTACCTAGCAGTAAAATAGGTACCTGGGTGTTAGTCAGCTGTCACGGGCTGCTTCCTGGGGGTGGAGGCCTGGTCGAGGACCGGGCCGCGGGGACACTAAAAAGCCCCGAAATCATCTCAAGATAATCTCAAGAAACCCCCATTGGTGATGAATGTCTAATGGGAGTTTTTATCAAACAGCTTTCTAATATTTTTCGACTCTTTTATGACTAATTAATTATGTTTGTTGAAAGGTTTCAACTGCATTAGCCTTGAACAACAAGGCATTATTATTATTTTTTTTATTATTATTTTCTACCACAAACGTGGCCACACATTTACAATGCTAACCAGCATATATACATTTGTTTCTGTCCTCCATAGACAGGGTTAGAGATGTGTTAAACATATAGTTCAAGGGTTTATTGAACAATCAACCACAGAAGGTGATTCGGTGCTTTTAAAATGCTAAGCTAACCTACATACGTAAATACATAGATACACAGATTTACGTATGCCCTACATAGTGTTCGATGTGTCTTTTACATAGTGTCATTAATGTGCATTTACAAAGGTGAAATGTAATTCTGATCAGCTTCCATATGTACTTTATACACATACATATACATACACACACACACATATATATGTACACATACATATATACATACATGTATACATACAGTTGTATGTATACAGTTTCAGTTGCATATTGTCCTGGGGACCATTCAGGCTTGTTCGCATTTGTGTTCCTCACGTGTGCCCCAAAGAAAGAGGTGATTTGGTAAAATGCTATGCCCAAGATTACTATCCGAGTGCCGGCGGTGGGGTGGTTCAAACAGCCTCGGCTATCACATCATTATGTCCGGTCGTGATGGTCAAGTGGATTAAGGCGTCTTGTACATACCAGTTGCGTTGCTCCTGGGAGTATGGGTTCGAGTCACTTCTGGGGTGTGAGTTTTCAGTTGCATATTGTCCTGGGGACCATTCAGGCTTGTTCGCATACATACATATATATACACATACACATGTATTCACATACATTTGTCTTTTTTACTCTGACAGAGTGAGATAGCTGATAGAGAAACTAGTGTGCAATTAGCACTTAATCACTGAAGGTGCTTTTACAAGCTCAGGTTATATAGTTACATCACATACATACATTATATAATTGATACATTACATGGTTAATCTTGGGTACAAGTCCAATATATCATCAAGTGTTCCAGTACTCATATAGTAATTACACAGTTCAGCATACCTTAGCCCAAGAGGGCGAAAGTCAGTCAGTATGGGACATTCTACAATATAATGTTCAAGAGAGTGCATGTTTTCTCTTTCACAAAGTTGACACATTGTGTACTCGACATTTTGGTTTTGAGAAAGCTGCCAGATACGTCTATATCCCAGGCGTATTCTGGCCACTATAACATCACATTGCCGGGTTCTTGTTCTATTAGTCCCATATGTGAATGTCTCCTCACCATAGCTATCATAATATTTAATGCTACAACTTTCCTGTCTTTGTGAATTTGTTAGGTCTGTGAGATCTTCATTAGATATTTGTTTAAGTATTCTCTTTGTCACTGCTAATGAAACACCCATATCAATTTCTACCACTGGTTTTCTGCAGGCTGTCTTAGCAAGCATATCAACAGTGTCATGCCTTGAGATGCCAACATGTGATGGTATCCATAGGAATTTAATTTCAAATCTGTTTTCTATTATTTATATTATTGTCTACCTTACAGTATTTGCTGTAAGGTAGCACCAGCATATTCACACTTGCTGTGTCATAAGTTGGCAAGCATCTAGTGCACCGTTGCAAGTGCTGTACACGACTGATATGGTTTGATAATCTGGGTAGGTAAAGCCTCTGTATATTGAATGATCCTGCTTGTAAAACAAATAGTTCCATCCAACTGTGGCACTAACTGGAGACTCAAGCTTCCAGTGTACAGATAAAATAACAAGCAAAGATTGGAACACCGGAGAGTTTCCCATGCTACCTTGCTTCCCTTTAAAATGTGCAGCCTTAGGATTGTAGCTAGCGTGGGTTTGTCAGGGATCACCTGACTGAGTTTGTCATGTGGCTTAATTTTGTCAAAGGTTCGCAAGATTGATAGCTGGTTTTAGACACTTTGGCTTTTCTCTCTGGGTAAGAAACGCTTTATTAAGGTGTGAGCAAATAGTTGTTAGAATGTCAGTAGATACTTTTCACTGTATAATTAGTTTTAAAAACCTCTCAGCTTCAATTGTGTTGATATATGTACAGAGGAAACTTAATAATGAATCCACCTCAAAACGAAAACTCTGTATGGACTCTGCAATGTTGGTTGGTGGAGGCAAGTCCAGCAGGTGGAAAGTAAGACGGTCATAAATAGTTAAGCATTATTATGTTTCTACCTTAGTAACTTGATTATTTTATGGTTACTATCATCGATGTGATTTATATTTACTATCACAGACTTAACTTCCACTTCCAGAGGCTCTTTCTAGTAGGTAAACTTAGTTATATTACTTATGTTAGTTTGGGAATTATATATGTGGAGGGACACCCCAAATTCTTTCCAGTTTCGCCAATTTTCTTTTTAACGGTGGTTAAATTAGATGTGGGGAGGATTTACATTCTGTTGTGCTATAATATTATTTAATTTATGGAACTTGGCTTGGACATTATCCTCATACTGAGCCAAGCTGTATAGAATATGATCGAACTGATCAGTTACTGACTTGTCAACTGGGACTTTCTTCATATAGTTTGCAGCTGCATCGTTCACTTCCTAGAACATGGATTGTGCTACTTGTGGATTACTGTCCAGTAACGCAAGACTCATGTTATGATCAGTTGCTAACTGTTCGCACTTATGTAATTACCATGTCAAGTGACTCTTAACCCTTAAGTGTAACAAATAGGTGGGGGATGAGGCTCGTTACATATAAATAAGATAAAGCTGACTTGTGAGTACTTATCTCCTCGAGCACTCGCCCAAATTCCTGTACAGTGACGGACTGGGTCTAAAAATAATGTCTGCCAGGAGACAAAGGGGCCACCCACAACTATTAGGCGGTCATTTAATTTTATAAGAAAAAATACGTAAGTGGGAAAAACGTACAATAATTTTTTTTAATTAAATGTATAATTTTTAGTAATTATATTGCGCTCTGGTTGTCACTCCAGGTGCTGCGAAGTCTGAAAACTAAGTCTCATTCTGGTCTGTCTTCCTGGCTACCGGCTATCCTTCCATGTCTCTTAGTAATATGGACTTAGAGTCCATAGATATATATGTATATGTATATATATATATATATATATTATATATATATATATATATATATATTTATATATTTATATATATATATATATATATATATATTTTTTACCTAGAAGGGGTACCACCTCTGGTGCAAGTGTAGGGACCCATAGCCTCGGAGAAGAAAATAAAGACTACTCAGAGAAGACCTTGTGGATCCTCACTGAACACTTTGATGTTTTCTTCTCCTACCACCCCTATTCTTTTGGTATGTGTGTATATTTATCTAACTTTATTTGAAAATGTCATTACACAAAAAAAGTTACAATATTGATTACATGCAGGGTACAAGGCTGCTTGTCACAAGTTGTACAGCTCTTCCAGCTCCTCAGATGGCGGGCAGGAACCATGGATGCAGTGAGCATTTCCTCTCTGGATTGCCACACTAAGGCGCTGAAAAAGAAAACTGGCAGCTCTAGGGTCTCGAGTTGTTTCGATTAGCTTAGACCCCAACTCCTTCAAAAAGCTAGCAGCACTTTTACCCCAGGCACCAAGTGTCTCTGAGGCAATGGGGACAAAATTGTAGTGGTGCTCAAGGTCTCTGTATTTACGTGACTTGGCCGCTTCCCGGTGATTGGCAGCTCCTCCTGCTTGTGTAGCACTGAAGTCAACATAGGTATTGGCTAAAGTTGAAACGCAAGTGTAGTCCCACACCAGCTGTCTACCATTCTTCCAGGGGTTCACCGTGATTCCGTCTGGGTGACCAACAGGCTCATCAGAGTTGCGGGACATTAGGTAACGGGGCTCTCTCTCTGCTGGACAACCGGCTGTGGTAAGGCTTCCCTTAATAATGTCATTGACCTCGCCGTGTCTTGCATGCCATCCTCCTGTCCTTTGGCAGAGAAGGCCATGCCGTCCGTGTCTGTCGGCCTCTGCCTCGCCGCAAATACACCTGTATTCGGTGTGGATTGGGGCAGCGAGGCAGAGAGCCACGGCAATTCGGAGGGCCTGCGGTGTGAGACGGGTGCCAGTTGCTGACATTGGGGTTGCTAATAGGAAATCACCTGCATGGGGAGCTGCTACAGCTCTAAGTCGGGCAGTGTCATGTGGTGTTGTCGCAGCTTCTAGCAAAGTCGCAGCTCCTTGGTCGGCAATGGGGCGATCCCAGCTGGATTGCTTATGGGCTTCAGAAGGCGGTGGTTGGGGTGCTGGTCCTGCGAGAGAGACCCATTTGGTTGTGCAGTCTGTGAAGCTGGGATCATGTACCCCAGCCTGTTGAACTAGGTGCTCAGGTAGGATTTCCTTCACCAAGTTGTCAGACCCCACTGAAGAGGACAGGAACGCTGGTACAGCAATTTGTGTTGCTGTGCGCACGCCAAGGCCCTCGAGTCTGACAGGAAGAGAGGCCTGTTTCCACTGTAAGTCGCTGAGGGAAAGATTGAGGGCTTTTTCTAGTGTTGATTTCAGCAAGCTGCCGTACTCTTCTAATTTAATATTGTTGAAAGATGGCGAACATCTTAGAAAGTAGGTCAGCCTGGGGCGGGACAAGCATCTGGTGATGAGGTAAAGTGCATCATGAGCATCGATGTCTTCAATCCTCTCGTTCATCCTCTTCAGGTCAGTGATCTTCTTACCAAGGACCCCGTCGATGGCATTCCTTCCAAGAGGAGCACCTAGGAGTGTGCTGTCCTCAGGGTTGGTTGTATGAATGTCAGGCAAAACAACCTTTATTTGCTCGATTATGTGCTGGTTGGTGGAGGTTATTTTGCACTTGGAAGGGTTCAGAGTGAGGCCTAGGCTTGCTCCTTTGCTCCTGAATTATTCCTATGTCGTCCAAGAGTGAGGCTGGGGAGCCGGCTAGAGTACCATCGTCCAAAAACCAAATGTTGAGCTCACTGGACAGGTTATCGGTGACTTCCTTGATAACTAGGCAGAAAAGAAAAAGAGCAAGGGGGTCACCCTGTTGGACACCTTCTTGTGATTCAATTTCATGTTCCCCGCTTTTGTGTGCGTGTGCTTTTGACGCTTAAAGCAGCTTTATCCTTCCCACCAGGATCAGCAGGTGGGTTCACAGGACTACGACCCAACCATATCAAACAAATGCTCAACCCTGCACTGGGAGACATTGCACAAGGCCTCCTGGTGGAACTAACTAGATTCGCCAACACATGTCTAGCTGGCAACATACCAGAGACCATACGGCCTCTCTTTTTTGGCGCTACCCTCTGTGCCCTGAGGAAAAAAGATGCTTTTGTGCTTTTGTGTGCGTGTGTCTCGTGGCAGGTTATTAACACATTTTGTAAAATCATTCTACAGACATGCACCAAGTAAGGGGCCTCGTAGCCTGGTGGATAGCGCGCAGGACTCGTAATTCTGTGGCGCGGGTTCGATTCCCGCACGAGGCAGAAACAAATGGGCAAAGTTTCTTTCACCCTGAATGCCCCTGTTACCTAGCAGTAAATAGGTACCTGGGAGTTAGTCAGCTGTCACGGGCTGCTTCCTGGGGGTGGAGGTCTGGTCGAGGACCGGGCCGCGGGGACACTAAAGCCCCGAAATCATCTCAAGATAACTCAAGATAACTTCCCCAAAAAGCTGAGTTAGATTCTTGCTATAGCATGAGTTTACAAACGGGTAGAGGGAAGGAAAAAGGCGATGAACTGCACTGAGTACTGCATCCCTTCTAACCAGATTGAAAGCATTTTTGAAGTCCAGCTTTATCAGGGCTTTTTCATCCGTAATGTTGGCAATGTAGGCTCTAGCTGCATGAGCCGCTGCCTCACACCCTTGGGAAATGCCAAACGCAAGCTGTTTTGGCTTCAGCATGTCGGCTGCTGCCTGACTAACTGCTCTAGCAGTAGCCTTAGCGAAGAGACGCCGGAGTGAATTGCCCACAGCTATCGGTCTGATTCCTCCATCTTTTTTCCTCAGGGTACAGAGGGTAGCGCCAAAAAAGAGAGGCCGTATGGTCTCTGGTATGTTGCCAGCTAGACATGTGTTGGCGAATCTAGTTAGTTCCACCAGGAGGCCCTGTGCAATGTCTCCCAGTGCAGGGTTGAGCATTTGTTTGATATGGTTGGGTCGTAGTCCTGTGAACCCACCTGCTGATCCTGGTGGGAAGGATAAAGCTGCTTTATGCACCATGGATTCGAGTACACACAGGGGTTCTGCTTTGGTGACACCGACTAGGGGAACACTGTCATCACGAGGAGCTCTGGGTGGGTGTTTTTTCCTCAGGGCTTGTGCTGTATGGGCATCCCTGGTGGCAACTGTATCTTTACTGGTGATGACTCTGATCGCCCCTATTGTGTTGCCTTCTTCTATTTTCTTGTTGACTGTTGCTCTGATTTTGGATGCCTCGGTTCTGCTGTTGATACCTTTCCTACCGTGGGTGTTTTTGGCATGGGTGGGGAGGGGTGCCTGGTTGTCCTCTCTAGGAAAACTATGTATAGCCATAATGACCAACGAAGCTAGTGATTTGTCTCTCCTTGCAGGGACAGCTAGGCATATGTTACCAAACAGGAGAAGGTTGTGCCATGCTTGGATGGTTCCGGGGGAGTCACAGACCTTTTTCAAGAGGCTGGATAGTTTGGCTGCTGCCTGGGGCCGGGCAGCTTTGGGGATGTGCTGCAAGGTTCCAACCGATGTTGCTTTGATGGCTTCTAGTAGATTCTCAGTCGAAATGAAGCTGTTGGAGGTGTTTTCCCTGACTGCTGAAGTGGAGCCTTGTTTGATACCCTCTTTGGGAGGGCGCCACATACCCGGACAATCGGTTCCGTTGTGAGCATGCTTGCCCACATCTCTGTTACGCTTGAGTCTCCACACCTTGGCGCACACTTGGCATGTGCCATACCTGTCGTCAATTGATGGCTCCTCTTGGCTGAGAGAAGCCTGGCTGTCAGTCGTGACCTGCGACATCGGCGAGCGCTGGGTGGGCGCCGGGCGGGCGCTGGATGGGCGCTGGGCGAAGGCGCTGTGCGGGCGCTGGGCGGGCGCTGGGTGGGCGCTGGGTGGGCGCCGGGTGGGCGCTGGGTGGGCGCTGGGCGAAGGCTGGGCGGGCGCTGGGCGAAGGCTGGGTGGGCGCTGGGCGGGCGCTGGGTAAGTGCGGGCGGACGTAGCATGAGGGGGTGGACACAGGGAGGTAGCGGTCGCGGTTGGGGTGGGGCAGGGTGGGGGAGGTGACTCTTGGGTTGGATGACTGTACACACTCACAATGGTCCCATCACAATGGTTGTACTCTTCAAGTCACTTGTGTTGTCCCGTCTTGAGTACTGCTCAGTCCTCACTTCCCCCTTCAGAGCAGGAGAGATTGCTGAAATAGAGGGAATACAGAGATCATATACGGCACGCATAAACGCAATAAAGCACCTAAATTATTGGGATCGTCTCAAAGCCCTCCAAATGTACTCACTAGAAAGAAGACGAGAGAGATATCAAATAATATACACCTGCAAGATACTGGAGGGCCAAGTACCAAATCTACACAGTAAAATAACAACGTACTGGAGTGAACGACATGGAAGAAAATGTAGAATAGAACCAGTGAAGAGCAGAGGTGCCATATGCACAATCAGAGAACACTGTATAAACATCAGAGGTCCGCGGTTGTTCAACGTCCTCCCAGCAAGCATAAGAAATATTGCCGGAACAACCGTGGACATTTTCAAGAGGAAACTAGATTCATTCCTCCAAGGAGTGCCGGACCAACCGGGCTGTGGTGGGTATGTGGGCCTGCGGGCCGCTCCAAGCAACAGCCTGGTGGACCAAACTCTCACAAGTCGAGCCTGGCCTCGGGCCGGGCTTGGGGAGTAGATGAACTCCCAGAACCCCATCAACCAGGTATCAACCAGGTATCACTAGCGGGTATGGAAAGAGGGGGGGGGGGGTCAGACGGGTGACACTAACACGTTTGTATAATTTCGTGATATATCACTGCACAATATAATCTGGTTCACTGTGGACTCGATGCACTTAAAACACGATACCTGTTTCCCGGGAGCCGAGGTATCTATTTTTCAGGGATATTTTCATAAACACTTACACACTGGTCACCCCCTCGACTGACCGCACACCAACACCCCACCCCCACCACCATAACCGAGGAATTACTATGCAAGGCCCGATTTGCCTAATAAGCCAAGTTTTCATGAATTAATTGTTTTTGACTACCTAACCTACCTAACCTAACCTGACCTAACTTTTTCGGCTACCTAACCTAACCTAGCCTATAAAGATAGGTTAGGTTAGGTTAGGTAGGGTTGGTTAGGTTCGGTCATATATCTACGTTAGTTTTAACTCCAATAAAAAAAAATTGACTTCATACATAATGAAATGGGTAGCTTTATCATTTCATAAGAAAAAAATTAGAGAAAATATATTAATTCAGGAAAACTTGGCTTACTAGGCAAATCGGGCCTTGCATTTTAGCCTGAGAAGTGCGTTCTGGCTACTAGGTACGACATACATTTATATATATATATATATATATATATATATATATATATATATATATATATATATATATATATATATATATATATATATATATATATATATATATATGATGTACCTAATAGCCAGAACGCACTTCTCAGCCTACTATGCAAGGCCCGATTTGCCTAATAAGCCAAGTTTTCCTGAATTAATATATTTCCTCTAATTTTTTTCTTATGAAATGATAAAGCTACCCATTTCATTATGTATGAGGTCAATTTTTTTTTATTGGAGTTAAAATTAACGTAGATATATGACCGAACCTAACCAACCCTACCTAACCTAACCTAACCTATCTCTATAGGCTAGGTTAGGTTAGGTAGCCGAAAAAGTTAGGTTAGGTTAGGTTAGGTAGGTTAGGCAGTCGAAAAACAATTAATTCATGAAAACTTGGCTTACTAGGCAAATCGGGCCTTGCATAATAGGCTGAGAAGTGCGTTCTGGCTACTAGGTACGACATATATATATATATATATATATATATATGTCGTACCTAGTAGCCAGAACGCACTTTTCGGCCTACTATGCAGGGCCTGATTTGCCTAATAAGCCAAGTTTTCCTGAATTATTATATTTTCTCTAATTTTTTTCTTTTGAAATGATAAAGCTACCCATTTCACTATGTATGAGGTAAACAAAAATTTATTGGAGTTAAAATTAACGTAGATATATGACCGAACCTAACCAACCCTACCTAACCTAACCAAACCTATCTTTATTGGTTAGGTTAGGTTAGGTAGCCTAAAAAGTTAGGTTAGGTTAGGTTAGGTAGGTTAGGTTGCCGAAAAACAAATATTTCATGAAAACTTGGCTTATTAGGCAAATCGGGCCTTGCATAGTAGGCTGAGAAGTGCGTTCTGGCTACTAGGTACGACATATATATATATATATATATATATATATATATATATGTCGTACCTAGTAGCCAGAACTCACTTCTCAGCCTACTATTCAAGGCCCGATTTGCCTAATAAGCCAAGTTTTCCTGAATTAATATATTTACTATAATTTTTTTCTTATGAAATGATAAAGCAACCCTTTTCTCTATGTATGAGGTCAATTTTTTTGTATTGGAGTTAAAATTAACGTAGATATATGACCGAACCTAACCAACCCTACCTAACCTAACCTAACCTATATTTATAGGTAAGGTTAGGTTAGGTAGCCAAAAAAAGCTATGTTAGGTTAGGTTAGGTAGGTTAGGTAGACGAAAAAACATTAATTCATGAAAACTTGGCTTATTAGGCAAATCGGGCCTTGAATAGTAGGCTGAGAAGTGCGTTATGGCTATTAGGTACGACATATATATATATATATATATATATATATATATATATATATATATATATATATATATATGTATATATATATATATATATATATGTATATATATATATATATATATATATATATATATATATATATATATATATATATATATATGTCGTACCTAGTAGCCAGAACTCACTTTTTGCCCTACTATGCAAGGCCCGATTTGCCTAATAAGCCAAGTTTTCCTGAATTAATATATTTTTCTAATTTTTTTATTATGAAATGATAAAGCTACCCATTTCATTATGTATGAGGTCATTTTTTTTTTATTGGAGTTAAAATTAACGTAGATATATGACCGAACCTAACCAACCCTACCTAACCTAACCTAACCTATCTTTATAGGTTAGGTTGGGTTAGGTAGCCGAAAAAGTTAGGTTAGGTTAGGTTAGGTAGGTTAGATAGTCGAAAAACAATTAATTCATGAAAACTTAGCTTATTAGGCAAATCGGGCCTTGCATAGTAGGCTGAGAAGTGAGTTCTGGCTACTAGGTACGACATATATATATATATATATATATATATATATATATATATATATATATATATATATATATATATATATATATATATATATATATATATATATATGTCGTACCTAGTAGCCAGAACGCACTTCTCTGCCTAGTCAGCAAGGCCCGATTTGCCTAATAAGCCAAGTTTTCATGAATTAATTGTTTTTCGACTACCTAACCTACCTAACCTAACCTAACCTTACTTTTTCGGCTACCTAACCTAACCTAACCTATAAAGATAGGTTAGGTTAGGTTAGGTAGGGTTGGTTACGTTCGGTCCTATATCTACGTTAATTTTAACTCCAATAAAAAAAAATTGACCTCATACGTAATGAAATGGGTAGCTTTATCATTTCATAATAAAAAAATTGGAGAAAATATATTAATTCATGAAAACTTGGCTTATTAGGCAAATCGGGCCTTCCATAGTAGGCTGAGAAGTGCGTTCTGGCTACTAGGTACGACATATATATATATATATATATATATATATATATATATATATATATATATATATATATATATATATATATATATATATATATATATATATATATATATATATATATATATATATGTCGTACCTAGTAGCCAGAACTCACTTCTCAGCCTACTATTCAAGGCCCGATTTGCCTAATAAGCCAAGTTTTCCTGAATTAATATATTTACTATAATTTTTTTCTTATGAAATGATAAAGCAACCCATTTCTCTATGTATGAGGTCAATTTTTTTTTATTGGAGTTAAAATTAACGTAGATATATGACCGAACCTAACCAACCCTACCTAACCTAACCTAACCTATATTTATAGGTAAGGTTAGGTTAGGTAGCCAAAAAAAGCTAGGTTAGGTTAGGTTAGGTAGGTTAGGTAGACGAAAAAAACATTAATTCATGAAAACTTGGCTTATTAGGCAAATCGGGCCTTGAATAGTAGGCTGAGAAGTGCGTTCTGGCTATTAGGTACGACATATATATATATATATATATATATATATATATATATATATATATATATATATATATATATATATATATATATATATATATATATATATATATATATATATATATATGATGTACCTAATAGCCAGAACGCACTTCTCAGCCTACTATGCAAGGCCCGATTTGCCTAATAAGCCAAGTTTTCCTGAATTAATATATTTCCTTTAATTTTTTTCTTATGAAATGATAAAGCTACCCATTTCATTATGTATGAGGTCAATTTTTTTTTATTGGAGTTAAAATTAACGTAGATATATGACCGAACCTAACCAACCCTACCTAACCTAACCTAACCTATCTCTATAGGCTAGGTTAGGTTAGGTAGCCGAAAAAGTTAGGTTAGGTTAGGTTAGGTAGGTTAGGCAGTCGAAAAACAATTAATTCATGAAAACTTGGCTTACTAGGCAAATCGGGCCTTGCATAATAGGCTGAGAAGTGCGTTCTGGCTACTAGGTACGACATATATATATATATATATATATATATATATATATATATATATATATATATATATATATATATATATATATATATATATATATATATATATATATATATATATGTCGTACCTAGTAGCCAGAACGCACTTTTTGGCCTACTATTCAAGGCCCGATTTGCCTAATAAGCCAAGTTTTCATGAATTAATTGTTTTTTCGACTACCTAACCTACCTAACCTAACCTAACCTAACTTTTTCGGCTACCTAACCAAACCTAACCTATAAAGATAGGTTAGGTTAGGTTAGGTAGGGTTGGTTAGGTTCGGTCATATATCTACGTTAATTTTAACTCCAATAAAAAAAAATTGACCTCATACATAATGAAATGGGTAGCTTTATCATTTCATAAGAAAAAAATTTGAAAAAATATAATAATTCAGGAAGACTTGGCTTATTAGGCAAATCGGGCCTTGAATAGTAGGCCAAAAAGTGAGTTCTGGCTACTAGGTACGACATATATATATATATATATATATATATATATATATATATATATATATATATATATATATATATATATATATATATATATATATATATATGTATATATATATATATATATATATATATATATATATATATATATATATATATATATATATATATATATATATGTCGTACCTAGTAGCCAGAACTCAGTTTTTGGCCTACTAAGCAAGGCCCGATTTGCCTAATAAGCCAAGTTTTCCTGAATTAATATATTTTCTCTAATTTTTTTCTTATGAAATGATAAAGCTACCCATTTCATTATGTATGAGGTCAATTTTTTATTATTGGAGTTCAAATTAACGTAGATATATGACCGAACCTAACCAACCCTACCTAACCTAACCTAACCTATCTTTATAGGTTAGGTTAGGTTAGGTAGCCGAAAAAGGTAGGTTAGGTTAGGTTAGGTAGGTTAGGTAGTCGAAAAACAATTATTTCATGAAAACTTGGCTTATTAGGCAAATCGGGCCTTGCATAGTAGGATGAGAAGTGCGTTCTGGCTACTAGGTACGACATATATATATATATATATATATATATATATATATATATATATATATATATATATGTCGTACCTAGTAGCCAGAACTCACTTCTCAGCCTACTATTCAAGGCCCGATTTGCCTAATAAGCCAAGTTTTCCTGAATTAATATATTTACTATAATTTTTTTCTTATGAAATGATAAAGCAACCCTTTTCTCTATGTATGAGGTCATTTTTTTTTTATTGGAGTTAAAATTAACGTAGATATATGACCGAACCTAACCAACCCTACCTAACCTAACCTAACCTATATTTATAGGTAAGGTTAAGTTAGGTAGCCAAAAAAAGCTAGGTTAGGTTAGGTTAGGTAGGTTAGGTAGACGAAAAAACATTAATTCATGAAAACTTGGCTTATTAGGCAAATCGGGCCTTGAATAGTAGGCTGAGAAGTGCGTTCTGGCTATTAGGTACGACATATATATATATATATATATATATATATATATATATATATATATATATATATATATATATATATATATATATATATATATATATATATATATATATATGTCGTACCTAGTAGCCAGAACGCACTTCTCTGCCTAGTAAGCAAGGCCCGATTTGCCTAATAAGCCACGTTTTCATGAATTAATTGTTTTTCGACTACCTAACCTACCTAACCTAACCTAACCTTACTTTTTCGGCTACCTAACCTAACCTAACCTATAAAGATAGGTTAGGTTAGGTTAGGTAGGGTTGGTTACGTTCGGTCCTATATCTACGTTAATTTTAACTCCAATAAAAAAAATTGACCTCATACGTAATGAAATGGGTAGCTTTATCATTTCATAAGAAAAAAATTGGAGAAAATATATTAATTCATGAAAACTTGGCTTATTAGGCAAATCGGGCCTTCCATAGTAGGCTGAGAAGTGCGTTCTGGCTACTAGGTACGACATATATATATATATATATATATATATATATATATATATATATATATATATATATATATTGTGACGGTAAAGCGTTGGTGTTCGGCTGTTTCAAAAGCTAGGGGCAGGGCCTCGTCACATAAACAAAAAAGAAAAGAGAAAAGTTGGTCCTTTCGTCTGTGGTAAGGTAATGGGAAGACACACAAAACACAAGTATATAAACAATGAAATTTTAATTACTCAAGAAAAACAAGACATGAATAAAGGCAATCTCATAAAATATGCAGGATAAGTCAACAAACAAAATAACATGAATAATCACTGTCAAATGAAAAGTTATGCTAAGACAAGTAAGTTACAGTGATAGCAAAATAAAATATGAGTGCTGGAATACTGGCTTCGAGCTGCCACCTCCCTTAGTACACGAAAGCCAAGGCTTAGTTTACCAGCGAGAGATGTCAACTGCATGGAGCACTGAGATATTCTGACGAGACTGGCGCACTGCAGCCCAGACGTCGACTTGCGGTGGTGGCGGAGGGCAGGGGCGACGAGACACCAGCCAATCAGCAACATGCAGGCAGAGGATGAGCAGTTAGCTGGTTTCGGCGGTGTCCAGGTGTGCTGGGTACGATTTGCTCTCTGGGCAAAACGTTTGGCGATACTTGGTGAACGTATCTTGTATATAGTATCTTGTATTTTGACGTAATTATGTAGGGACGAGCAGGCTCAATCTCTCTTGAAAGAGATTATCGTCACAACTCTCCCCCGAAGCCTGCGGTTCTGGAAGAAGTTACGTCTTCATGTGGTGGAGTAATAGTATGAGTTGCTTCTACTTCATAGACTCTGGAGAGGGCGTCGGCTATGATGTTGTCAGAACCCTTGATATAGCTGATCTCCAGGTTGAAATCTTGCAGATATAAAGCCCATCGTAGAAGACGCTGGTTAGTGAACTGGGCTTGATGTAAGAAGCGGAGAGGATTGTGGTCTGAGAAGATGGTGGTAGACCTGGCACCTTGTAGGTATGGAGCAAAGTGCTGGAGATTTAGGACGATGGAGAGTAGCTCCTTTTCAATAGTGCTGTAGTTCCTCTGGTGGGGTTTCAACTTGTAGCTGTAGTAGCTGACAGGTAGAACCTCCTCGCCTCGTTGCTGCATCAGGACACCCCCGATGCCGGTACCACTGGCGTCGACATGAAGGACGAAAGGCTTGGTGATATCTGGCGAGGCGAGAATGGGATTAGAACAGAGGAGGAATTTGAGTTGTTCGAAAGCAACGGTTTGCTGCATGGTCCAATTATACCGTTGCTTGGGACTGGTTAAAATGATTAATGGTGTGGCGACTGTACTAAAATTTCTCACTAATCTACGGTAGTAGGAGGCAAGACCAAGGAAGTGCAGGAGCTGCTTCCTGGTGGTAGGCTGTGGATAATGCTGGATGGGTTGAGTGTGTGTGTCTAACGGAGCTAGGCTGCCACTCCCAATTACATGACCCAGATATCGCACTTTACCTTTGGCGAAGGTGGACTTGCCCAGGTTGATGGTGAGGCCGGCAACCCGTTCTCGCAAATTCGTAAAGTCAATATTGACTTATTAACTACGTGCATAGGTGATATACTAAACCTATGCACGATATACCTATAATAGGTATAGGTTAAGTAATAATTGTAATTACGAAGCAATAAGATGCTTATCTTAAGATACTAACAAGGTTAGGTAAGGTCGGTGTTTTCTATGAATCTTTTTAAGGGTATCTATTATGTTAAGTATGTCACCTATGCACATATTTAATAAGTCAATATTGACTTATTTAATTTGCGAGAACGGGTTGGAGGCCGGCTGTCAGGAGCTTGGCGAACAGTCGTTGCAACTGGAGCAGATGTTCGCTCCAGGTGTTGGATGCTACGACGATATCATCCAAATAGGCGTAGGTGTTATCCAAGCCCTGGATGACGCGGTTGACAGCTCTCTGAAAGGTGGCCGGGGCATTACATAGTCCGAAAGGAAGGCGTTCATATCTGAAAAGTCCAAAGGGAGTGATAAAGGCAGATATTTCTTTGGCTCGCTCTGTTAGACACACTTGGTAATACCCCTTAAGCAAGTCCACTTGGGACAAGTATTGGGCATTACCAATGGCGTCAAGAATGTCATCTATCCTTGGCAAGGGGTATGCATCCTTGACAGTCACATTATTTAACTTACGGAAATCCGTGCACAGTCTCACCTTACCTTGGGGTTTTGGCACCAAGATACAGGGTGAAGCCCAGGGGGACTTACAAGGTGTAGCCAGTCCATGATCCAAGAGGTACTGCACCTCAGAACGCATGACTTCCTTCTTGCTAGGGCTGATTCGGTAGAAGGGTTGACGAATCGGCCGGGTGTCAGGGAGCAGTTGGATGTCGTGCTGGGTAACATTACACTCTTGGGGATCATCTCGGAACAACTCTTGATGTTCTTTGAAGATCTTGATGAGAGGTGCACTATGATTGTCCTGAAAATAGTTGGGAAGATCAGTTAGGATTTCCGAATTAGAAAGCGCTGACTCCTTGTCAGTGCTTTCGGGAGGAGAAGCAGGGAAGGTCTCACTGTGGATGTATGGCTCTTTAAATGACGAGTAATTAATCATGACAGTGGGAGGAGTACCGTTATATAGCTTCAGGAGGTTGACGTGGCACAACTGGGTCTTCCGCCGCCTATCTGGAGTCTCTAGAACGTAGTTATGGTTGTTTCTGCACTCCTTGATGCGGTAGGGTCCTGAAAACCTGTTTTGTAAAGGAGAACCTGGGATAGGGAAATAAGCAAGTACGAAGTCTCCCGGTTTAAATTTCCTTACTTTGCTGGTCTGGTCGTAATGAGTCTTCATCCTCTCCTGTGCTTTCAATAGATTATCTTGGGCAAAACTGCGGACCCTCTCTAGAATGTGTTGTAGGTTTTGAAGAAACTGGGGCACATTCTGATGCTCACTGAAGGTGGCATTACGTAGAGAGTCTTTGAAAGCCTTGAGAGGAGTACGGCACTTACGTCCGTAGAGCATCTCATAAGGAGATACTCCTAGGGACTCATTGGGAAGACTTCTAAAGATACACATTATAAGGTCAATTTGCTTATCCCAATCCTTAGAGGTTTCATTACAAAACTTCTTCAGGAGTGCTTTAATAGTCTGTTGACTACGCTCAAGAGAACCCTGTGAAGCAGGATGATAGGGGCTGGACAATACCTGTTTGATGTTGAACTCTTCCAGTGTCCTCTTGAAGAGATCACTGGTGAAGTTGGTGCCACAGTCGCTCTGAACCTCCCTTGGAAATCCATACTGGGTGAAGATCTTCAATAAGTGTTTCACAACCGTAGCAGCCGTAATGTTCTTTACTGGAACTGCTATGGGGAATCTGGTGGTAGGACACAGGATGGTTAAGATATAGGCGTTACCTGAACTGGTCCGAGGTAAAGGACCAACACAGTCTATAATAAGTCTGTGGAAAGGTTCCACAGGCACCTGTATGGGAGTCAATGGGGCTCTGGGAATAGAGATGTTCGGTTTACCTGCCATCTGACATGTATGACACTGTTTGACGTACTGTTTGACGCTATTTACTATACCTGGCCAGTAGTAGTCTTGACGGATTCCATGGTAAGTCTTGTTAAATCCGTAGTGGGAGAGTGCTCCGTGGGCCAGGTGTAGAATAGTGGGCCGCAGGCTGGCAGGAATCAATAGTTGCTCGACGTTGGGCCAGTCGTCCTCCTCCTTCAGTTTACTGGGTCTATATCTGCGGTAGAGCAACTCGTTCTCTAGGAAGAACCCAGGAATACTGTCAGGTTGAGTCTCAGCCTGGAAAAATAATGGTGTCAAGGTAAGATCTTCCCTCTGTAACTTACGGAACTCCAACTTGGTCAGATTCGGGGGTAGTTTCTGAGGGTCTTGAGGGACAGCGGTAGCAGTAGAGTCAGCTGGCTGTGGTCGTACAGCTTGTGCACGGGTGGTCACTAAAACCGGAGGAGAAACTTCATCACTCTCTTGAACCTTTGCTGGAACATACTCAAAAATGGGATTATCCATCACAGAGGTACACACCTGGGGTTTGTCCATGACGATCAGGTTGGTCGGTTGCAGGTCTTCTGCCAAGTCGTTGCCCAGGAGAAGTTGCACTCCAGGCATGGGAAAAGGCTTTTCCCTGATGGCGACTTGGACTTCTCCTGTCACGAAGGGACAATCCAGGTGGACTCTGGCGAGAGGATAAGGAGTGGTAGCAGTGAGGTCAGTGATGAAGACAGTTTCTCCGGTGTAGGCGATGTTGGGCACAGCCGACTTCAAAATAATCGATTGAAGAGCCGCTGTGTCCCTCAAGATCTTCAATTTGAAACGTCCCTCCGGATATGAACCGTTGGCAGAGACAGTTCCAGTATACAGGTGTTTACTGAAAAGAGAAAGATCATTAACATGAACACCAACATTCATCACAGGCTTACCGGACTTGTGAGGAGTCTGTTTGGGTTTTGGCGTTTCGGTGTTTCCTTTGTATTGATACTTACCACATTTATCTATGGTATGTCCATAGAGTCTACAATACTTACAGTACAATTGCGAGCCAGCTTGATCGGTACTCACTTTCTCGTAACTGTACCACGACTTCTTACTGGAAGATGGTTCTGGTGTCAGCCGGTGGATGAGGCTGTAAGTGTCAGCCGACTTAGCACACTTTAGGTAGTCGGTTTCTTCTTTATCTGCTAAATATAGACGGACAGGAGGCGGCACACGCCTCAAGAATTCTTCAACTAGCATGAGGTTGACGAGTTCTGCAAAGGTAGAGACATGTGCTTGAGATCTTGAGATCTTGAGATGATTTCGGGGCTTTAGTGTCCCCGCGGCCCAGTCCTCGACCAGGCCTCCACCCCCAGGAAGCAGCCCGTGACAGCTGACTAACTCCCAGGTACCTATTTCCTGCTAGGTAACAGGGGCATTCAGGGTGAAAGAAACTTTTGCCCATTTGTTTCTGCCTCGTGCGGGAATCGAACCCGCGCCACAGAATTACGAGTCCTGCGCGCTATCCACCAGGCTACGAGGCCCCCCCTACGTGCTGCTTCCAGCCATTTCATAAAATATCTCCTTTTGGTATTAGCAAACTCGAGAAAGGTAGTGGTACTTGCCTTCAGGTGGTCACGGAATTTCCTTCGATAACTTTCGGTGGAGAGAAGGTAGGCGTCCAACACTGCTTATTTCAGAGTCTGGTAGTCATTCTCAGACGCCAAAGTACTGAGTGTAACTGCAGCTCTACCTGTAAGATGTACTCTGAGAAGGGTTGCCCATTGGTCGGCAGGCCAACTAAGTTGATTAGCAAGGGTTTCAAAGGTGGTGAAAAACACATCAACTTCTGTTTCTACGAATGGTGGCATTAACTTACTTGCATGTGATATAATTAAACTGACGGGAAGATTGGCGGTAGCTTGCTGGCGTTGAGCGAGGTGTGAAGTTTCCAACGCGAATTCTCGTTGACGACATTCCATAGCCAGAGTTGCTTGTTGTTTGTCATGTTCGTGTTGCATCTCCAATTGGCGTTGTTTGTTTCAAGCTGTACTCGTTCCCGCTCACGGAGTATTGCAACCTAACGTTCTTGTTCTTCTTTCCTCAAGGCAGCTTCACGTTCCTTGAGGGCGATTTCACGTTCTTGTTCTTCCTTTCTTATGGCAGCTTCACGTTCCTTGAGGGCGATTTCACGTTCTTTTTCTTCCTTTCGTATGACAGCTGCTTCCCTTTGTTGCTCGAGGGCTTCTCTGTGCTGCTCGCGTTCGATCTTGGCCAGCTCTAGTTTGAGTTTCATCGTTGTCAAATCAGTTTTATCTGCAATAAAGTAAGTTTCGTGAGTTTCAGAGTCTATCTTACCTTCCTCTAAGAGATGATCCAGTAACAGGTTATGTATTTCATTTTTGCTGGCTTGGTAGGGAACTTGTAGTTGATACTCATGTGCAAGAGTTTGTAATTCAGTCCTCTTGGCATGACTTAAGGTCCCTATTGCACCTGCTGGATCTGCACGGAAAGCTTGGAGACGAAACATGGTGAAATTAGCAAATAAATGCACAACGAATATACTGTTGTGATATGGTGAATGTCAGAAACAGGACAACGTGGCAACTGGTACCTATCCTGTGGAATCGTTAACAATTAATGTTAATTTCAAGATGATAAATGATTATTAAATCAAGGTCGCAGGAAATCTTGTACCCGGTACTCATGTAAGAGGATAAGGGCAAGAAAATCCTACTAAACAAGCGAAACTGAGTTTCTAAAAAAAATGAAACAGTTAATTGCCTCAAAAGTGCAGTGTTGTTGCCTGCCTGGCTGCGTGCTGACGTGGCCTTTTTGCCATGGGGGACCTGGCTATTCCTCCTGTGTTGAGGGTAAATTCCGTGGGACTGGAATTCACGTGTAAGGCTGGTTATCCGGCCGTTGAGTTAGTTATGTGTGACATGCTTCGTGTCCCGGTGGAAGCTGTGTATGGCGTTGAGCTTGTTACGGCCCACCGGGTGATTGTCAAGTTCGTGGGGGAGGAGGAGTATCGGGACTTCCTCCGGCGGAACGAGGGGCGTTCATTGCAGTTGCCGGATGGCGCCGGCTCCGTTACGATCTCGGACCGAAGTGGTGCCCTGACATATGTCAGTGTGCACGGTGCGCCCCTGGAGTTCCCTGAAAACCTTCTCCGGCGCTTCTTCGGGAGGTATGGTGCAGTCATCAGTGTGCGGGTGAACAAGCTGTCCTCGGGGAAGTATGCTGGGAAGCAGACGAATCTCCGTACATTAGGTATGCGCCTGCGGTCGGATATCCCATCTTCTGTCCGGCTGCTGGGCTACTACGTTCGGGTGTACTATGCCCGGCAGCCCCGTACTTGTTTCCGGTGTGGCCAGTTGGGGCATCAGGCTGCCGGGTGCTCTGAGACACCTGCTGCGCCCGTTAACTTATTCCGGGAGGAGGATTTCCCGCCGCTCCCTCAGGGCGTGGATTCCGGAGATGAAGTGGAGCAGGTCCCAGTCGCTGCTGATGCGGCCCCTCCTGCGTCACCCGACATGCCCCCGGTGCTTGTTGCCCCTCAGCCGAGTGCGTCTGCGTCTTCCTCGACTCCTGCTGCTGCGCCTGGTTCTGCGCCCTCGCCAGGTGTTCCGGCTGTGTTGGGTGTTGGGGGTGCTGCGGAGCATCCTGTTGTGTGCGGCCCGGTTCCCCATGTGGTTGAGGCTGCTGAAGTACTGCGACGGGCGTTGGTTCGCCCGGTTCGTGAGGGCCGTGGTTCTGGGTCCGCCTCCGGCTGTGAGGATGTGCGGCCAGTGCCCAAGCGTTCCAGGCGCTCTTCTACTGCTTGGGCTGATATGGAGGACTACGACGCGGGTGGAGCTTCGGGAGATGGTGTGGCGGTTCCAGGTGCCTCGTGCTCTACGACGCTGGTGGTGGCTGATGTCCATGTGTCGGCTGTTGACGATGATTGTGCGTCTAATTTACCTCCTGTTCTTTCTCCTGCAGAAGGTTCTCCGCAGTGGGAGGTGGTTGCTCCTACGGGCGTGGATGGTGTGGATCCTGGTGCGAGCCGAGGCATCAAGCTGGTGCTGAAAAAGGATGCCAAGCGTAGGGGGTCCTGGCAGGTGCAACGTTCAGTGGTTGCCGAAGAGCCCTGTGAGGCAGCTGAGGAGGCTCCCAGTGTGCTGCCCATTGCCCGGCCTCTTGGGAAGGAGCCTCTCCCTCTCATCTTGGCCTCCGGAGTGGCGATGGATGCTGACCATCCGTTGCATTTTGAAATTGTTGACCGTGTGCGTCCTGCTCCGTGGTGCCCTTCTACCATCTGGATTCGTCGGGCTAAGTGTTTTATTGTGGGTGTGCCAGAGTTAATGCCCGATCCTCGTACGCTCAATAGTGACCATGTTTCGGAGGACATTATGTTACTTTGGGAAGCGTACTGTATTCGCTTCCCGGCGGAAGAGTGGCCGGACAAGTATGAGATCTTTTCGTAGTCTGTGTGCTTGCTGTGTGTTTTATTTTTCTTTTGTTTTCTTGTGTTTTTGATGTTGGCCCTTCAGGCCGGTGTTTAGTGACTTGTGTTTTTGCCTGCTTTTTTATTGTAATTGGCCTCGCCTTTTGTTACGGGGCGTTAATGTATTGATTTTCTGTTGCTTTACCTGTTGCCTCTTGTTGTATGTTTTGTTTTTTGGAGGTGTTGTTTTGTACTGTGATTGCTGGATTGCCATTGTATTCTGTTTTATGTTTTGATGTACGCTGTATTTTTCATGTTTTTCTTGTATATGTGTTTTGTTGTGCTATGCTGTTTTGTTGTGCTCGGCTGTCGGCCCTTCTGGCCGGTGGTCTATTGTTTTCCTTTATGTATTCTGTATTTTTATTGTATTTAATTTGCATGCTCTGCATGTAAAAATAAAAATAAAAAAAAAAATTGCCTCAAAAGTAAAATTGGTAGTCCAAGAATGTAGGCATACATTGCCGAGTCTCTATAGGACATAAGCAAGTTTTTCCCACTGAAATTAATATGATTCTTACAGAATTAGCGAACTTTTGTGCTCTGAAAAAGAAGGCTAATTCTCTACCAATGTAAATATCATCATCTCTGACCGACGTGTAGGGATGCGAGGTGTCAACTGGTGACGAGAACTGCTGCTGAGGTCCCAATTCAGCAACTAAAGTTCGTGCGAGAGGAACTATGGCCCTCTTTATCATCCTACTGTCAGATTGCAGAAGATTAGGTGCACTTGACCCGGGGACAGACCACAGTACCAGGGAACCAATATGATGATCTGCCGAAAATATGAGAAATATCCTAGGGACAAAAGATGGTAAACACGAGTAATAACACGGAGGGAGAGATGACCAATTAAGAGAATGACTGAGGCCTACAGTCACCACATAATCCAAAGTTGTCTCACCTTCACCATATGCTACTCTCGGAATGCACAATACACACAGCATCATATGAAAATAAAATTGAATATTGAAAATAGTGAAAAGCTACGTTACCAAAGCCAAATACGCTTACCATAAATTTACTACTTGGCACCAGTACCTGAGTGAAGCTCCTAGGACAGGCCCCCACGTTATGTGACGGTAAAGCGTTGGTGTTCGGCTGTTTCAAAAGCTAGGGGCAGGGCCTCGTCACATAAACAAAAAAGAAAAGAGAAAAGTTGGTCCTTTCGTCTGTGGTAAGGTAATGGGAAGACACACAAAACACAAGTATATAAACAATGAAATTTTAATTACTCTAGAAAAACAAGACTTGAATAAAGGCAATCTCATAAAATATGCAGGACAAGTCAACAAACAAAATAACATGAATAATCACTGGCAAATGAAAAGTTACGCTAAGACAAGTAACTTACAGTGATAGCAAAATAAAATATGAGTGCTGGAATATTGGCTTCGAGCTGCCACCTCCCTTAGTACACGAAAGCCAAGGCTTAGCCTACCAGCGAGAGATGTCAACTGCATGGAGCACTGAGATATTCTGACGAGACTGGCGCGCTGCAGCACAGACGTCGACTTGTGGTGGTGGTGGAGGGCAGGGGCGACGAGACACCAGCCAATCAGCAACAGGCAGGCAGAGGATGAGCAGTTAGCTGGTTACGGCGGTGGCCAGGTGTGCTGGGTACGATTTGCTCTCTGGGCAAAACGTTTGGCGATACTTGGTGAACGTATCTTGTATATAGTATCTTGTAATTTGACGTAATTATGTAGGGAAGAGCAGGTTCAATCTCTCTTGAAAGAGATTATCGTCACAATATATAAATATATATATATATATATATATATATGTCGTACCTAGTAGCCAGAACGCACTTCTGAGCCTACTATTCAAGGCCCGATTTGCCTAAAAAGCCAAGTTTTCATGAATTAATTGTTTTTCGGCTACCTAACCTACCTAACCTAACCTAACCTAACTTTTTCGGCTACCTAACCTAACCTAACCTATAAAGATAGATTAGTTTAGGTTAGGTAGGGTTGGTTAGGTTCGGTCATATATCTACGTTAATTTTAACTCTAATAAAAAAAAATTGACCTCATACATAATGAAATGGGTAGCTTTATCATTTCATAAGAAAAGAAATTGAGAAAATATATTAATTCAGGAAAACTTGTCTTATTAGGCAAATCGGGCCTTGCATAGTAGGCTGAGAAGTGCGTTCTGGCTATTAGGTACGACATATATATATATATATATATATATATATATATATATATATATATATATATATATATATATATATATATATATATATATATATATATATATATATATATATATATATATATATATATGTCGTACCTAGTAGCCAGAACGCACTTGTCAGCCTTCTATGCAAGGCCCAATTTGCCTAATAAGCTAAGTTTTCATGAATGAATTGTTTTTTGACTACCTAACCAACCTAACCTAACGTAACCTAACTTTTTCGGCTACCTAACCTAACCTAACCTAACCTATAAAGATAGGTTAGGTTAGGTTAGGTACGGTTGGTTAGGTTCGGTCATATATCTACGTTAATTTTAACTCCAATAAAAAAAAATTGTCCTCATACTTAATGAAATGGGTAGCTTTATCATTTCATAAGAAAAAAATTAGAGAAAAAATATTAACTCAGGAAAACTTGGCTTATTAGTCAAATCGGGCCTTGCATAGTAGGCTGACAAGTGCATTCTGGCTACTAGGTACGACATATATATATATATATATATATATATATATATATATATATATATATATATATATATATATATATATATATATATATATATATATATATATATGTCGTATCTAGTAGCCAGAACGCACTTCTCGGCCTACTATGCAAGGCCCGATTTGCCTAATAGGCCGAGTGATTTTCTATATTTTCAACTACAAATTTCCAATTGGTTTATTTGAATTCTTTTTATTAATTTATATTAACATCATGAACAATTGACTTAATTATGTTAGTTTAGGTTAGATTATTATAGGTTAGGTTAGGTTAGGCAGGGTTGGTTAGGTTCGGTCATATATCTACATTACTTTTATCTCCAATAAAAAAATATTGAACTCATACATCATGAAATAGACAGTTTTATTATTTACTAAGAATTTTTTTTTAGAAAATATATAAATTCAGGAAAACTTGGCTTATTAGGCAAATCTGGCTTTGCATAGTAGGCAGAGTATGACGTTCTGGCTACTAGGTACAACATATATACATATATATATATATATATATATATATATATATATATATATATATATATATATATATATATATATATATATATATATATATATATATATATATATGTCGTACCTGGTAGCCAGAACGCACTTCTCAGCCTACTATGCAAGGCCCGATTTGCCTAATAAGCCAAGTTTTCATGAATTAATATATTTTCTCCAATTTTTTTCTTATGAAATGATAAAGCTACCCATTTCATTATGTATGAGGTCAATTTTTTTTTATTTGAGTTAAAATTAACGTAGATATATGACCGAACCTAACCAACCCTACCTAACCTAACCTAACCTATCTTAATAGGTTAGGTTAGGTTAAGGGGCCGAAAAAGTTAGGTTAGGCTAGGTTAGGTAGGTTATGTAGTCGAAAAACAATTAATTCATGAAAATTTGGCTTATTAGGCAAATCGGGCCTTGCTTAGTAGGCTGAGAAGTGCGTTCTGGCTACTAGGTACGACATATATATATATATATATATATATATATATATATATATATATATATATATATATATATATATATATATATATATATATATATATATATATATATATATATATATATGTCGTATCTAGTAGCCAGAACGCACTTCTTGGCCTACTATGCAAGGCCCGATTTGCCTAATAAGCCAAGTTTTCCTGAATTAATATATTTTCTCAAATTTTTTTCTTATGAAATGATAAAGCTACCCATTTCATTACGTATGAGGTCAATTTTTTTTATTGGAGTTAAAATTAACGTAGATATATGACCGAACCTAACCAACCCTACCTAACCTACCCTATCCTATCTCTATAGGTTAGGTTAGGTTAGGTAGCCGAAAAAGTTAGGTTAGGTTAGGTTAGGTAGGTTAGGTAGTCGAAAAATAATTAATTCCTGAAAACTTGGCTTATTAGGCAAATCGGGCCTTGCATAGTAGGCTGAGAAGTGCGTTCTGGCTATTAGGTACGACATATATATATATATATATATATATATATATATATATATATATATATATATATATATATATATATATATATATATATATATATATATATATATATATATATATATATATATATATATATATATATATATATATATATATATATATATATATGTCGTACCTAGTAGCCAGAACGCACTTCTCAGCCTACTATGCAAGGCCCGATTTGCCTAATAAGCCAAGTTTTCATGAATTATTGTTTTTTCGACTACCTAACCTACCTAACCTAACCTAACCTAACTTTTTCTGCTACCTAACCGAACCTAACCTATAAAGATAGGTTAGGTTAGGTTAGGTAGGGTTGGTTAGGTTCGGTCATATATCTAAGTTAATTTTAACTCCAATAAAAAGAAATTGACCTCATTCATAATGAAATGGGTAGCTTTATCATTTCATAAGAAAAAAATTAGAGAAAATATATTAATTCAGGAAAACTTGGCTTATTAGGCAAATCGGGCCTTGCATAGTAGGCCAAAAAGTGCGTTCTGGCTACTAGGTACGACATATATATATATATATATGTTTCATTGAATATGACCGTATATTCTGTATTTATTATTTTTTGGTTTAGGGCTTCTATCCCTCTAACTATTTTCTTAGCATCAGGGCTTAATTGGAATAGGAGTTCTCCAAAACTCATTTTCGTACTTTTAAGGTGAAGAAAAGAAATGATTTACTATAGAGTGTATTACACTTATTTGTATAATTTGCACGACGTTTCGAACCTCCATGGTTCATTCTGAAGTGAACAGATCTTACAATACTAGTTGATTTTATACCCGCATTAGGTCAGGTGATAATACAATGAAGGTGAAAAACATGGGGGGATACATAAGGGATAAACATAGGGGCTGCAGAAGGCTTATTGGCCCATACGAGGCATCTCCTATCCAAACACAAAGATTAATCCAGTGTAATTGGCCTGTTATGTTGGACATTGTCTTCTGTGTTGGCATCGATATGTTCTTGTCTTGTCCTTACTCTCATACTCTACCTACCATGAGAGTAAGGACAAGACAAGAACATATCGATGCCAACACAGAAGACAATGTCCAACATAACAGGCCAATTACACTGGATTAATCTTTGTGTTTGGATAGGAGATGCCTCGTATGGGCCAATAAGCCTTCTGCAGCCCCTATGTTTATCCCTTATGTATCCCCCCATGTTTTTCACCTTCATTGTATTATCACCTGACCTAATGCGGGTATAAAATCAACTAGTATTGTAAGATCTGTTCACTTGAGAATGAACCATGGAGGTTCGAAACGTCGTGCAAATTATACAAATAAGTGTAATACACTCTATAGTAAATCATTTCTTTTCTTCACCTTAAAAGTACGAAAATGAGTTTTGGAGAACTCCTATTCCAATTAAGCCCTGATGCTAAGAAAATAGTTAGAGGGATAGAAGCCCTAAACCAAAAAATAATAAATACAGAATATGCGGTCATATTCAATGAAACATGTTTGAAAGAAAACCTGCTGCCAGTATACACCAATATATATATATATATATATATATATATATATATATATATATATATATATATATATATATATATATATATATATATATATATATATATATATATATATATATATATATATATATATATATATATATATATATATATATATAAATATATATATATATATATATATATATATATATATATATATATATATATATATATATATATATATATATATATATATATATATATATATATATATATATATATATAAATATATATATATATATATATATATATATATATATATATATATATATATATATATATATATATATATATATATATATGTCGTACCTAGTAGCCAGAACGCACTTCTCGGCCTACTATGCAAGTGTTGGATATTTCCAACACCGAATACCACATTGTTGTATTCTCATTACTTATTACTAACCATACTAAATATTGTAGTAAGTAAAATTAACAACTCGTAGAATTCTCATGTACTAATAATTCATCTGTGCATTAGGCTAGAATTCTCACATCACCTGACGCCAGTATTGCGTCAGATTTCCTTACAGTAAACACATTATTTCCAATTTGTGTGAGAATTAAATACGATTCTCCATAATTAAAGCATTCTGTATGACAACTGATTGCAGACGAATTGTTCTCTAACTAAAAGCCGAATAGAGCGTTAGAATCATAGCGTCTACCTCGCGATAGAGTTAACGTCATCAATGAATGCCATGGGGAGACATTAATTCCTCTCCCTTATATATTTACTATTCTTAAATTGGTAAATAATAATATTTCGTTCTTCTAAATAATAAACCCGTCCAGTCTTTAAAGATTCAAGTGCGAATGCGAGAAATATTAATGTTCGAGGCAATAATTTGTTTTGTGAACGTCGACTCGGCAGGGGTTGGAGGGACGCCATTCGCTTCAGTACACGGACACGTGCAGAGCCGAAAGGAAGCAAACCTGTGCTTACCGTACTCATAAAAGACGCCATTGCCCAGCAAATAGGGCAGGTGTTATCCATTTTCAGATGAAAGCCGCCACTGTGAGGCGTGAATGACCTTGCAGATAATATCTTCAACTAGTGCTGGTGTTAAATAAGGGACCCCTTGACTTGGTTCCTGACGACACGTGATCAGCCAGCTTGAAACGCATCACTATCCAGGATAGGTTCACCGGAGCCTGAGATGCGAAATTACGGCAATCTTAGTACTTATACAGTGCCCACAGCTAAGTATTCCTTTATTTGATGCATCATTTACAGGTCTGTTAATAGCAGGGTGATTGTTCGTTAAGCAGCGGGATAACACCTAATAACAGGTGATTAAAATTCCATCTGTAGATATTAATATTTTTGAATATGAATTGAGTAGTTAAATCAATTGCTACTGGTAGTAATTTATCTTGCAGCTCGAGAGAAGAATTCCTCAGGCTGCCTCCTCCATGTTAACCCGTATCCCTCGTCAGTGTACCGAATCTGGAGAATAAGAGGACTTCTATGGTTATCCAAAGGAATCTTCTTCAAGCTAAGATTTATTCCCTTTTTATCCATTCCTTTGCAATTTGATTATTCAGAATGTTTGATATTAATGTGTGATTTACTGTAACTCATTATTATGCTCATATTCATGTTCTTCTTTATGTGAATGATATTATATTCAGCATTATTTATAGGATTAGATTATTATTATTTGAATTAGTGAACGAACCACACTGATTCCTGGACGTACTTACCTCCAGCAATAACCCCCCAATGTAGGTGTTTTGAGGTTTGTTTCTTTAATAATACAGCCCATTAATTATTCTTATGATCATGCTTTCTAGTTATATCCATAGTCACTGGTTTTCTCTAGAATTTTATCTAATGATCTGAAATTCTCAGTTTCCCTCTTTACTTTAAAAGCGGGTGGTCCTTCGTAATTTAATTTACTACTTTAATTATTAATTAATCAGAATCAAGCCCAAATATCCCACATTATGGTCCTTCGAACTGGATAGGCATTAAATTTATAATTAAAATATTAACCATTAATAACTAATCATTGTGTGATAGAAGCTAGACTAACTATTTAATTAATTGTGTCAACTAATAGTGTAACACATCAGTTAGCCTAGATCACACTAACAGCTACCTTTACATAGCTTTAGTGGGTCATAACCAAGTACCCACAACATTTAGACCTACACTTCATACTGAAGTAGAATCCTTAGGTCACCAAGAGCAACAGCTCATAACCTTATATTAATCACTAACACCAATTAAGTGTTAACCATTTAGGCTATAAAAATGTTTCAATATATGGCTGTCAGCAGACCGTCCATTATAGCCTGAATCCATGTTGAAATTACTGATTCACTCAAGTCAGTGGATCATTAACATTTAGGGATCCAGTATATTAATATAAATTACTGATCTCATACTAGTTAATCATTACTAACCCTGATAACATTTTATTCCATAAATAGGAGTACATTCAGGAGTTAGGTAATATTTACGGCAGTAGAATACTTGCCAAACACAATTAATTCCTTTGTGTTCATTTAATTTCTTATACACATAATTACACAAGTGTATATTATATAAAATACAAAAACCCAAAAACACAGCACAATTATTTGCACATTACTGCACCATAATATAATCTTTGCCAACCTTATTAGGTAGCAATTTAGGCTGTGATTGTGTTGAATTTGGCACAAGCACAGACTAAATATAGTTGTAGTTTCTCAAGTAGAAATTCTCACGACTAGGCTTGAGCTAGTTAGTGACACATATATTATTCTTTTGTGCTGACCCTATCAAGGGTGGGATTAACCATTCATTGTGTAATTATTTTATTGCATATTTCTATGTATGTCTTTGAGTGTTACTGTAAGTCTGCTACCCATCCGAGGCTGATTTAGAAGAGCTAAGCTGAGGAACACCTGTAGTGAGACCAAGGTACCACTCAAATCTTAGTTGCTTATTATTAGGTAGGTAGCTAACCTCTAAATGAGGTAAATTACAACCAGCCTCAAGAAATATTAGGCTGTCAATAATTATACCTGCTCTACATCAAGGAGCAGACACCATAGCTATACCACTAGCTACATAAGCCCTATCAGGCTGTAAATAATTATACCTGCTCTGCATCAAGGAGCAGACTATAGCTATACCACTAGCTACATAAGCCCTATCAGGCTCAAATTTACATCCAGAATGGATACTCCTGAAATATTAAAGAGAATCAGTATTATCTTGAGAAGTCTCCAAAGGTACCTAACAAGACGACTTAACGACTGCGACAACTGTTTAGAAAACAATCCAATTGACTTCTTTGAGTTCAACCTCTACACAGAGGCAGCTAACGAAAAATACGTCCAGGTGAAGGAGACCATCGAGGCTTATAAAGACAAACTCTTTAGCAGTAATACTGACCCAGACGAATTAAGTCAGATCGAATATGATCTTGATGAATATGTAGATACCATTCATGACAAGTTAGATCACTATAAAAGAGTACTTGCGAGACAAAATGATCCTGATTGGATAGAACATTTTTGTAGAAAAACTACAACCGAGCAAGCACTAAGCTCAGATGAAATACATGAGCTACCTCAAGATGAGGAGAATCCTCTAATCAATATTGATCACTATACAGGATCAGCAACTGAAGTTCAACTTTCATTTTCTAACCTCTCATCTAATACAGCTTCATGTGATGATTTGTTTACAGTCTGATCAAATTTCAGACCACTCTTCTCAATGTTCCTTGGATTCTATAAGTTCAATACATAATGCTACTGAATTAACTAGCTTATCACCAGAACCCAGAGAAACAAGTGAAGCTGCAGATGAAACAAGTGAAGCTGCAATGATCAGTGAATCTGAACCAGAAAATGATAAAGCTAATGCTGCAGCAGCAGTCGAAGCTGTAATCACAGCTGAGGCTAAGCAAGAAGCCTTAAGCAACACAAGTAATGGTCACAATTGCTCACAACAGCCTTCTAAAGTAAGTACTGACAATGAGAAGACTATTATAAACCTTGTACACCAATTATTAAATTTATCTTCACCAGAACAATCAGTTGACTCTTTACAAGCCTTTAGTTTTCAGCTTGAGTCACTGATAAATTCTTTCAGTAAAGAGGTGGATCACCCAACTACTGAGTGGATGACTAAAATTATCATCCAAAGAAAATTGTCTGGTGACACACTTAATAAATTATATGTATACCAGAATGGTAATACCCTGTCAATGCAGGATATATTTACAGGTTTGCGTAATATGAGCAATCATACAGCAGACCAAGCAATTAATGCTAAATCTGAATGCACCAAAACTGTACCTACATCAGTTTCCTTGCCTGAAACTCCTAAAGTGACACTGTCACTAGGTAACCAAGGTGCTAATACTCAATGTAACAACAATCAGTCAAATACTGATTCATCAGTGAGACCTAAGAGTCCCACAGGTGTTCCTAAGAGACCTAATAGTCCAAAGAGCACTGCTAATAATTCCACAGGTGCTCCTAAGAGACCTAATAGTCCAAAGAGCACTCCCAAGAGCCTATTAATGGTTCCCCAGAGTACACCAAGTACTCACAAGAGAATAAATAACAAGCAAATGCAAACAGCAAAACCATCACAACCTGCAAATACTGTTTTACCTAAATCGGTAACCCCTAAACGATATTCAGGATGGAGAATGTGCTTGTTTTGCAATCAAAAACATTCTCTGTACAAATGTACTAATTATCCTAATAGAGACACAAGAGTCAGACGACTCAAACAGTTACACAAATGTACTAGGTGTCTTAAACCACATAATGTTAACAGCTGTGACACCCCACTGAACACCTGCAATAGGTGTAGAAGGGGCAAACATCATGCTGCACTGTGCAAATTAGTTAGGACTAATTATGTCAATCCTAGAATAGGACGTAGAGAATCTACACCAGTACAGTGCTGCAAGGTGCGAGATGTGTACAGCGTAACTTCACAAGCATCTCAAGTGGATGCTGCTTTGCCTACTGCCCAACTTCAAGTGAAGAACAAAGGAGCCAAGATCACCATACGTGGACTATTTGATCAAGGTTCCCAGAGAACTTTCATTACTCAAAGGGCAGCAGAGGCACTTAATTTACAACCAATAGGACAGGTAAAATTAAACTTGTCAGGGTTCATGATAAATCGAGGAACCCATGAATACTTAGTAGTTCAACCGCTTGTACGACTAGGTAGTCATGCCAAGGCTGTCCAAGCCATTGCATTGTTGTAGATCAAATACCTTTAGACTTACATATTAAGGGTCTGGGGTACACAGCCCACTTCCTGCAGGAACGTGAAATTAATTTGGCTGACAACAAGTTAACGTCTGACCGCCTTAACAATGTAGATGTACTAGTAGGAGCCGACTACTATTACCAGTTCATAACTGGACATGTTAAACGATTGGGAATGAATATGCTCCAATCTGCAGGAGGCTACTTACTTACTGGTAAAGTTCTGAATGTGAACAAGCCTAAGCCTGCCAACAATAATAAATTAGTCGGCAGTAAATTAATTCTCCAGCAGCAAGCTAAAAGGAGAAACACAGCTGAGTAATAAACTCCGATTGAATGTAGTGCAATTGATACTCGCCGAGATGTTTCATAGCTCTCAGTGAAAACCAATGGTCTGTACTCAAACAAGTACAAGTCACAGCGACCAAACTATTGAATTCACTGCAGACCTAGAATTATTCTCGACAAGTAGTAATTGACCACACTCAGTCTTCCTAGTTAAATTGTAATGTTAGGCTAGAGAATCTAGTACTCCCTAGGAATTAATAATGTTAGGCTAGAGAATCTAGCACTCAATGCCACTGGCATTTCCTGAATTTAATTATAAATTCACTAGGACCACTGGTCCACTATACTTGCGCTTAAAGGTTTGCCAAGAAAACCTTCTTAATACCATGTTTTCTGCACTAAGAGTTAGTGATAAATACTTGCATTAATTGTTCGAGTTGTTTTTTCTTTCGTTTCTGCTTATTTAGTGTAGGAGCGCAGCACGAACAAACTTGCAAACTTACTAATATGTAAGTGAATTTACAGAAAACTAATATGTTTAATGCATTATCGTTAAACATTAGCATTGTTAATTAACATGCTTCATGAGCTTAACATAGCTCACCTTAGAATTAACGTAATAATATGAGTGCTTGTTCACCATGCGTACGAGCTTAATATTGCTCGCCATGACAATTGAATGACAAAACTCCACCTCGTTAATTCGAGTTCACTGAACTCACCCTGTTAACTGTTAACGAGCTCACTGTAGCTCACCCTGTCAACACTGTTGACGAGTTCAATGTAACTCACCCTGTTAGCACTGCTAACGAGCTCACTGCAGCTCACCCTGTCAACACTGTTGACGAGTTCACTGTAACTCACCCTATTAGCACTGCTAACGAGCTCAATGTAGCTCACCCTGTCAACACTGTTGACGAGTTCACTGCAACTCACCCTGTTAGCACTGCTAACGAGCTCAATGTAGCTCACCCTGTCAACACTGTTGACGAGTTCACTGCAACTCACCCTGTTAGCACTGCTAACGAGCTCACTGCAGCTCACCCTGTCAACACTGTTGACGAGTTCACTGTAACTCACCCTATTAGCACTGCTAACGAGCTCAATGTAGCTCACCCTGTCAACACTGTTGACGAGTTCACTGCAACTCACCCTGTTAGCACTGCTAACGAGCTCACTGTAGCTCACCCTGTCAACACTGTTGACGAGTTCACTGCAACTCACCCTGTTAGCACTGCTAATGAGCTCAATACTGCTCACCATGTTAATTCGAGTACATTTTGCTCACAATTAGCTTAGTCCCTTACTTAGGTAGGTTAGAAATTCAAACCATTTATTTAGGTAGGCTTAGGGACTTTAGTAGTGTCAACTGAGTACTAGCCTAATCTGTACTCACCATTAATTACAGTTGACTATACTTATAGAGACTGATCTAATAAAGTCAAATTCATGTAAAGGTGATTTCGTATTAAACAGTTTACAGTGTCAAGCCTAAGAGCTGCCATTTAATTAGCTCATAAGTCAGAATGACTAGGCTACTAATCTCACTGTCGACTCAGAATTTTCCTTGATTTAATGAAAACACTTTTCAGTTCTCTACTTTCTACTATTTTAGCTAGTTAGCACATTAGTTGTACCATCAGTCAGCATGACTACTGCACGGCAGTGCACATTAAATTCAATTTCCTCATTTGAATTTGGGGTGATCGTGATGCTGCGTGATGTTATTGTCTAGTAACTCAATAGTTACAAGTCACAGCGACCCTAGACAGTATCCTTACTGTAGTGTCATAGTCTCCTTGATCTTAAATGATTAATAACACTTTACTGTATAATCATACAATAGTGTTATCAGTTCTTAGGAACTTATTCTGAGTTTACCTACGATTCAGCAGCTAAGTAATACACCATTACATGTCACTGCGACCCTAGTTGTTGAGTTTATTGTGAGCTTTAGAGTGTTCCTGATTACCGATAACTTAATCATTTAATGTTTCATTATTTCATGCATGTTTCCACTAAGGGAAACTGCAAGCCTATTACAACTCTGAACAAGAGTAATTTTTTCCACATCCCACTGAGAAAACTGTGATGAAACTACAATGTGATATCACGTAACAAAACATTACACGTCACTATGACCCAGGATATCGCATCACCGTAGATTCTGTTAGTTTAAATTGTGTGAGTTGAATTCTATAAATATTGTGTAGGCTACAAACAACATGTTTCATTTGACATGTAAATAGCAAAACTCCAGTTCTTGTAAGTCCTTGATAAATCCGGGACGTTCGTTATGTGTGTACTAACATACTAACATGTTAATATACTAATGTATTAATCTTAATATCACTTCGGGATAGGTCAGTACCACACAGTACACTACGACCCTAGAATCCTCCCCCCGGAGTTATGTTGGATATTTCCAACACCGAATACCACATTGTTGTATTCTCATTACTTATTACTAACCATACTAAATATTGTAGTAAGTAAAATTAACAACTCGTAGAATTCTCATGTACTAATAATTCATCTGTGCATTAGGCTAGAATTCTCACGTCACCAGACGCCAGTATTGCGTCAGATTTCCTTACAGTAAACACATTATATCCAATTTGTGTGAGAATTAAATACGATTCTCCATAATTAAAGCATTCTGTATGACAACTGATTGCAGACGAATTGTTCTCTAACTAAAAGCCGAATAGAGCGTTAGAATCATAGCGTCTACCTCGCGATAGAGTTAACGTCATCAATGAATGCCATGGGGAGACATTAATTCTTCTCCCTTATATATTTACTATTCTTAAATTGGTAAATAATAATATTTCGTTCCTCTAAATAATAAACCCGTCCAGTCTTTAAAGATTCAAGCGCGAATGCGAGAAATATTAATGTTCGAGGCAATAATTTGTTTTGTGAACGTCGACTCGGCGGGGGTTGGAGGGACGCCATTCGCTTCAGTACACGGACACGTGCAGAGCCGAAAGGAAGCAAACCTGCGCTTACCGTACTCATAAAAGACGCCATTGCCCAGCAAATAGGGCAGGTGTTATCCATTTTCAGATGAAAGCCGCCACTGTGAGGCGTGAATGACCTTGCAGATAATATCTTCAACTAGTGCTGGTGTTAAATAAGGGACCCCTTGACTTGGTTCCTGACGACACGTGATCAGCCAGCTTGAAACGCATCACTATCCAGGATAGGTTCATCGGAGCCTGGGATGCGAAATTACGGCAATCTTAATACTTATACAGTGCCCACAGCTAAGTATTCCTTTATTTGATGCATCATTTACAGGTCTGTTAATAGCAGGGTGATTGTTCGTTAAGCAGCGGGATAACACCTAATAACAGGTGATTAAAATTCCATCTGTAGATATTAATATTTTTGAATATGAATTGAGTAGTTAAATCAATTGCTACTGGTAGTAATTTATCTTGCGGCTCGAGAGAAGAATTCCTCAGGCTGCCTCCTCCATGTTAACCCGTATCCCTCGTCAGTGTACCGAATCTGGAGAATAAGAGGACTTGTATGGTTATCTAAAGGAATCTTCTTCAAGCTAAGATTTATTCCCTTTTTATCCATTCCTTTGCAATTTGATTATTCAGAATGTTTGATATTAATGTGTGATTTACTGTAACTCATTATTATGCTCATATTCATGTTCTTCTTTATGTGAATGATATTATATTCAGCATTATTTATAGGATTAGATTATTATTATTTGAATTAGTGAACGAACCACACTGATTCCAGGACGTACTTACCTCCAGCAATAACCCCCCAATGTAGGTGCTTTGAGGTTTGTTTCTTTAATAATACAGCCCATTAATTATTCTTATGATCATGATTTCTAGTTATATCCATAGTTACTGGTTTTCTCTAGAATTTTATCTAATGATCTGAAATTCTCAGTTTCCCTCTTTACTTTAAAAGCGGGTGGTCCTTCGTAATTTAATTTACTACTTTAATTATTAATTAATCAGAATCAAGCCCAAATATCATACAGCAAGGCCTGATTAGCATAATAAGCCAAGTTTTCCTGAATTAATATATTTTCTCTAATTTTTTTCTTATGAAATGATAAAGATACCCATTTCGTTATGTATGAGGTAATTTTTTTTATTTGAGTTAAAATTAACGTAAATATATGACTGAACCTAACCAACCCTACCTAACCTAACCTAACCTATCTTTATAGGTTAGGTTAGGTTAGGTATCCGAAAATATTAGGTTAGGTAGTCGAAAAACAATTAATTCTTGAAAACTTGGCTTATTAGGCAAATCGGGCCTTGCATAGTAGGCTGAGAAGTGCGTTCTGGCTACTAGGTACGACATATATATATATATATATATATATATATATATATATATATATATATATATATATATATATATATATATATATATATATATATAATATATATATATATATATATATATATATATATATATATATATATATATATATATATATATATATATATATATATATATATATATATATATATATATGTTGTACCTAGTAGCCAGAACGTCGTACTCGGCGTACTATGCAAGGCCCGATTTGCCTAATAAGCAAAGTTTTCCTAAATTAATATAATTTCTCTATTTTTTTTTCTTATGAAATGATAAAGCTACCCATTTCAAAACGTATGAGGTCAATTTTTTTTTTATTGGAGTTAAAATTAACGTAGATATATGACCGAATCTAACCAACCCTACCTATCTTGAGGTTATCTTGAGATGATTTCGGGGCTTTTTAGTGTCCCCGCGGCCCGGTCCTCGACCAGGCCTTCACCCCCAGGAAGCAGCCCGTGACAGCTGACTAACACCCAGGTACCTATTTTACTGCTAGGTAACAGGGGCATAGGGTGAAAGAAACTCTGCCCATTGTTTCTCGCCGGCGCCTGGGATCGAACCCAGGACCGCAGGATCACAAGTCCAGCGTGCTGTCCGCTCGGCCGACCGGCTCCCTATAAACCTAACCTATAAACCTAACCTATAAACCTCCCTATAAACCTAACTTAACCTATCTTCAAAGACTAGGTTAGGTTAGGTAGCCGAAAAAGTTATGTTATGTTAGGTTAGGTAGGTTAGGTAGTCGAAAAACAATTAATTCATGAAAACTTGGCTTATTAGGCAAATCGGGCCTAGCATAGTAGGCAGAAAAGTGCGTTCTGGCTACTAGGTACGACATATATATATATATATATATATATATATATATATATATATATATATATATATATATATATATATATATATATATATATATATATATATATATATATATATGTCGTACCTAATAGCCAGAACGCACTTCTCAGCCTACTATTCAAGGCCTGATTTGCCTAATAAGCCAAGTTTTCATGAATTAATGTTTTTTCGTCTACCTAACCTACCTAACCTAACCTAACCTAGCTTTTTTTGGCTACCTAACCTAACCTTACCTATAAATATAGGTTAGGTTAGGTTAGGTAGGGTTGGTTAGGTTCGGTCATATATCTATGTTAATTTTAACTCCAATAACAAAAATTGACCTCATACATAGAGAAAAGGGTTGGTTTATCATTTCATAAGAAAAAAATTATAGTAAATATATTAATTCAGGAAAACTTGGCTTATTAGGCAAATCGGGCCTTGAATAGTAGGCTGAGAAGTGAGTTCTGGCTACTAGGTACGACATATATATATATATATATATATATATATATATATATATATATATATATATATATATATATATATATATATATATGTCGTACCTAGTAGCCAGAACGCACTTCTCGGCCTACTATGCAATGCCCGATTTGCCTAATAAGCCAAGTTTTCCTGAATTAATATATTTTCTCAGATTTTTTTCTTATGAAATGATAAAGCTACTCATTTCATTATGTATGAGGTAAATTTTTTTTATTGGAGGTAAAATTAATGTATATATATGACCGAACCTAACCAACCCTACCTAACCTAACCTAACCTATCTTTATAGGTTAGGTTTGGTTAGGTAGCCGAAAAAGCTAGGTTAGGTTAGGTTCGGTAGGTTAGGTAGTCAAAAAACAATTAATTCATGAAAACTTGGCCTATTAGGCAAATTGGGCCTTGCATAGTAGGCTGAGAAGTGCGTTCTGGCTACTAGGTACGACATATATACATATATATATATATATATATATATATATATATATATATATATATATATATATTTATATATTAGTATATTTTGGTAGCAGTCTTTTCTGTAGACATATATTATTAAATATGACCGAAAAAGTAAGATTAATAATTCTAACACGAATTTTCTCAATCTTTCGTACATTTCGTTTCACTGTTGGAGGTAAATCAAAAATCAATTCTCCAAAATTCATTTTTATTTCTAGTCTGACGCGACACGAGCGCGTTTCGTAAAACTTATTACATTTTCAAAGACTTTAGTTCACAAATACACAACTGAATAGAACTTACTTATCTCCGATTTTATATCTACATTTGAGTGAGGTGGAAGGGGTGATGTGGCATTAACACAAGACAGAACAAGATGTGGTATTAATAGGGTATTAATTTCATCAACACAAGACAGAACAAGAGTATTAATAGGGTATTAATTTCATCAACACAAGACAGAACACGAAACAATGGATATTGAATAGAAGTGTTTGTAGAAAGCCTATTGGTCCATATTTCTTGATGCTTCTATATTGGAGCGGAGTCTTGAGGTGGGTAGAATATAGTTGTGCAATAATTGGCTGTTGATTGCTGGTGTTGACTTCTTAATGTGTAGTGCCTCGCAAACGTCAAGCCGCCTGCTATCGCTGTATCTATCGATGATTTCTGTGTTGTTTACTAGGATTTCTCTGGCGATGGTTTGGTTGTGGGAAGAGATTATATGTTCCTTAATGGAGCCCTGTTGCTTATGCATCATTAAACGCCTAGAGAGAGATGTTGTTGTCTTGCCTATATACTGTTTTTTTTTGGAGCTTACAGTCCCCAAGAGGGCATTTGAAGGCATAGACGACGTTAGTCTCTTTTAAAGCGTTCTGTTTTGTGTCGGGAGAGTTTCTCATGAGTAGGCTGGCCGTTTTTCTGGTTTTATAGTAAATCGTCAGTTATATCCTCTGATTTTTGTCTGTAGGGATAACGTTTCTATTAACAATATCTTTCAGGACCCTTTCCTCCGTTTTATGAGCTGTGGAAAAGAAGTTCCTGTAAAATAGTCTAATAGTGGGTATAGGTGTTGTGTTAGTTGTCTCTTCAGAGGTTGCATGGCTTTTCACTTTCCATATATATATATATATATATATATATATATATATATATATATATATATATATATATATATATATATATATATATATATATATATGTCGTACCTAGTAGCCAGAACGCACTTCTCGGCCTACTATGCAAGGCCCGATTTGCTTAATAAGCCAAGTTTTCCTGAATTAATATGTTTTCTCTAATTTTTTCTTATGAAATGATAATGCTACCCATTTCATTATGTATGAGGTCAATTTTTTTATTGGAGTTAAAAATTAACGTAGATATATGTCCGAACCTAACCAACCCATCCTAACCTAACCTAACCTATCTTTATAGGTTAGGTTAGGTTAGGTAGCCAAAAAAGTTAGGTTAGGTTAGGTTAGGTAGGTTAGGTAGTCGAAAAACAATTAATTCATGAAAACTTGGCTTATCAGGCAAATCGGGACTTGCATAGTAGGTCGAGAAGTGCGTTCTGGCTACTAGGTACGACATATATATATATATATATATATATATATATATATATATATATATGTCGTACCTAGTAGCCAGAACGCACTTTTTGGCCTACTATGCAAGGCCCGATTTGCCTAATAAGCCAAATTTTCCTGAATTAATATATTTTCACTAATTATTTTCTTATGAAATGATAAAGCTACCCATTTCATTATGTATGAGGTCAATTTTTTTTTATTGGAGTTAAAATTAACGTAGATATATGACCGAACCTAACCAACCCTACCTAACCTAACCTAACCTATCTCTATAGGTTAGGTTAGGTTAGGTAGCCTAAAAAGTTAGGTTAGGTTAGGTTAGGTAGGTTAGGTTGATGAAAAACAATTAATTCATGAAAACTTGGCTTATTAGGCAAATCGGGCCTTGCATAGTAGGCTGAGAAGTGCGTTCTGGCTACTAGGTACGACATATATATATATATATATATATATATATATATATATATATATATATATATATATATATATATATATATAAATATATATATATATATATATATTTATATATATACATATATATGTATACATATATATATATACACATATATATATATATATATATATATATATATATATATATATATATATATATATGTCGTACCTAGTAGCCAGAACTCACTTCTCAGCCTACTATTCAAGGCCCGATTTGCCTAATAAGCCAAGTTTTCCTGAATTAATATATTTACTATAATTTTTTTCTTATGAAATGATAAAGCAACCCTTTTCTCTATGTATGAGGTCAGTTTTTTTTATTGGAGTTAAAATTAACGAAGATATATGACTGAACCTAACCAACCCTACCTAACCTAACCTAACCTATATTTATAGGTAAGGTTAGGTTAGGTAGCCAAAAAAAGCTAGGTTAGGTTAGGTTAGGTAGGTTAGGTAGACGAAAAAACATTAATTCATGAAAACTTGGCTTATTAGGCAAATCGGGCCTTGAACAGTAGGCTGAGAAGTGCGTTCTGGCTATTAGGTACGACATATATATATATATATATATATATATATGTTGTACCTAGTAGCCAGAACGCACTTCTCAGCCTACTATGCAAGGCCCAATTTGCCTAATAAGCCAAGTTTTCCTGAATTAATATATTTTCTCTAATTTTTTTCTTATGAAATGATAAAGCTACCCATTTCATTATATATGAGGTCAATTTTTTTTTATTGGAGTTAAAATTAACATAGATATATGACCGAACCTAACCAACCCTACCTAACCTAACCTAACCTATCTTTGTAGGTTAGGTTCGGTTAGGTAGCCGAAAAAGTTAGGTTAGGTTAGGTTAGGTGGGTTAGGTAGTCGAAAAAACATTATTTCATGAAAACTTGGCTTATTAAGCAAATCGGGCCTTGCATAGTAGGCCGAGAAGAGCGTTCTGGCTACTAGGTACGACATATATATATATATATATATATATATATATATATATATATATATATATATATATATATATATATATATATATATATATATATATATATATATGTCGTACCTAGTAGCCAGAACTCACTTCTCAGCCTACTATGCAAGGCCCGATTTGCCTAATAAGCCAAGTTTTCATGAATTAGTTGTTTTTCGACTACCTAACCTACCTAACCTAACCTAACCTAACTTTTTCGGCTACCTAACCGAACCTAACCTATAAAGATAGGTTAGGTTAGGTTAGGTTGGGTTGGTTAGGTTCGGTCATATATCTACGTTAATTTTAACTCCAATAACAAAAAATTGACCTCGTACATAATGAAATGGATAGCTTTATCATTTCAAAAGAAAAAAAATAGAGAAAATATATTAATTCAGGAAAACTTGGCTTATTAGGCAAATCTGGCCATGCATAGTAGGCTGAGAAGTGCGTTCTGGCTACTAGGTACGACATATATATATATATATATATATATATATATATATATATATATGTCGTACCTAATAGCCAGAACGCACTTCTATGCCTACTATTCAAGGCCCGATTTGCCTAATAAGCCAAGTTTTCATGAATTAATTGTTTTTCGACTACCTAACCTACCTAACCTAACCTAACCTAACTTTTTCGGCTACCTAACCTAACCTAACCTATAAAGATAGGTTAGGTTAGGTTAGGTAGGGTTGGTTAGGTTCGGTCATATATCTACGTTATTTTTAACTCCAATAAAAAAAAATTGACCTCATACATAATGAAATGGGTAGCTTTATCATTTCATAAGAAAAAAATTAGAGAAAATATATTAATTTATGAAAACTTGGCTTATTAGGCAAATCGGGCCTTGAATAGTAGGCATAGAAGTGCGTTCTGGCTATTAGGTACGACATATATATATATATATATATATATATATATATATATATATATATATATATATATCGTACCTAGTAGCCAGAACTCACTTTTTGGCCTACTATTCTAGGCCCGATTTGCCTAATAAGCCAAGTTTTCCTGAATTAATATATTTTTTCTAATTTTTTTCTTATGAAATGATAAAGCTACCCATTTCATTATGTATGAGGTCAATTTTTTTTATTGGAGTTAAAATTAACGTAGATATATGACCGAACCTAACCAACCCTACCTAACCTAACCTAACCTATCTTCATAGGTTAGGTTTGGTTAGGTAGCCGAAAAAGTTAGGTTAGGTTAGGTTAGGTAGGTTAGGTAGTCGAAAAACAAATAATTCATGAAAACTTGGCTTATTAGGCAAATCGGGCCTTTCATAGTAGGCTGAGAAATGAGTTCTGGCTACTAGGTACGACATATATATATATATATATATATATATATATATATATATATATATATATGTCGTACCTAGTAGCCAGAACGCACTTCTCAGCCTACTATTCAAGGCTCGATTTGCCTAATAAGCCAAGTTTTCATGAATTAATTGTTTTTCGGCAACCTAACCTACCTAACCTAACCTAACCTAACTTTTTCCGCTGCCTAACCTAACCTAACCTATAAAGATAGGTTAGGTTAGGTTAGGTAGGGTTGGTTAGGTTCGGTCATATATCTACGTTAATTTTAACTCTAATAAAAAAAAATTGACCTCATACATAATGAAATGGGTAGGTTTATCATTTCATAAGAAAAAAATTAGAGAAAATATATTATTTCAGGAAAACTTGGCTTATTAGGCAAATCGGGCCTTGAATAGTAGGCCGAGAAGTGCGTTCTGGCTACTAGGTACGACATATATATATATATATATATATATATATATATATATATATATATATATATATATATATATATATATATATATATATATATTATTAAATATGACCGAAAAAGTAAGATTAATAATTCTAACACGAATTTTCTCAATCTTTCGTACATTACGCTTCACTGTTGGAGGTAAATAAAAAATCACTTCTCCAAAATTCATTTTTATTTCTAGTCTGACGCGACACGGGCGCGTTTCGTAAAACTTATTACATTTTCAAAGACTTCACAAATACACAACTGATTAGAACTTACGTCTCTCTGATATTATATCTACATTTGAGTGAGGTGGGAAGGGTGATGTGGCATTAACACAAGACAGAACAGGAGGGGATATTAATAGGGTATTAAAAGTATCAACACAAGACAGAACAGAAACAATGGGTATTGAATAGAAGTGTTTGTAGAAAGCCTATTGGTCCATATTTCTTGATGCTTCTATATTGGAGCGGAGTCTTGAGGTGGGTAGAATATAGTTGTGCAATAATTGGCTGTTGATTGCTGGTGTTGACTTCTTGATGTGTAATGCCTCGCAAACGTCAAGCCGCCTGCTATCGCTGTATCTATCGATGATTTCTGTGTTGCTTACTAGGATTTCTCTGGCGATGGTTTGGTTATGGGAAGAGATTATATGTTCCTTAATGGAGCCCTGTTGCTTATGCATCGTTAAACGCCTAGAAAGAGATGTTGTTGTCTTGCCTATATACTGGGTTTTTTGGAGCTTACAGTCCCCAAGTGGGCATTTGAAGGCATAGACGACGTTAGTCTCTTTTAAAGCGTTCTGTTTTGTGTCTGGAGAGTTTCTCATGAGTAGGCTGGCCGTTTTTCTGGTTTTATAGTAAATCGTCAGTTGTATCCTCTGATTTTTGTCTGTAGGGATAACGTTTCTATTAACAATATCTTTCAGGACCCTTTCCTCCGTTTTATGAGCTGTGGAAAAGAAGTTCCTGTAAAATAGTCTAATAGGGGGTATAGGTGTTGTGTTAGTTGTCTCTTCAGAGGTTGCATGGCTTTTCACTTTCCTTCTTTTGATGTCTTCGATGAAACCATTGGAGAAGCCGTTATTGACTAGGACCTGCCTTACCCTACAGAGTTCTTCGTCGACTTGCTTCCATTCTGAGCTGTGGCTGAGAGCACGGTCGACGTATGCGTTAACAACACTCCTGTTGTACCTGTCGGGGCAGTCGCTGTTGGCATTTAGGCACATTCCTATGTTTGTTTCCTTAGTGTAGACTGCAGTGTGGAAACCTCCGCCCTTTTCCATGACTGTTACATCTAGAAAAGGCAGCTTCCCATCCTTTTCCGTCTCGTAAGTGAAACGCAGCACGGAACTCTGCTCAAATGCCTCCTTCAGCTCCTGCAGATGTCTGACATCAGGTACCTGTGTAAAAATGTCGTCAACATACCTGCAGTATATGGCCGGTTTCAAGTTCATGTCGACTAAGACTTTTTGCTCGATGGTACCCATGTAGAAGTTTGCAAACAGGACACCTAGGGGAGAACCCATGGCGACCCCATCTACTTGCTTATACATGTGCCCATCCGGGCTCAAGAAGGGTGCCTCTTTAGTACAAGCTTGGAGTAGTTTCCTCAGAATAGTTTCTGGCATGTCAAGAGGAGTACAGGCTGGATCACGATACACTCTGTCGGCTATCATTCTGATTGTCTCGTCCACAGGTACGTTGGTAAACAGCGATTCTACGTCCAACGAGGCTCTTATCCCTGTGGCCCGTGTGCCCCGCAGTAAGTCCACAAATTCCTTTGGAGACTTCAGGCTGAAGGCGCAAGGAACATAAGGAGTCAGCAGGCCGTTGAGTCGCTTCGCCAGTCTGTACGTGGGTGTGGGTATCTGGCTAATGATTGGCCGAAGTGGGTTTCCAGGCTTGTGCGTCTTGACATTTCCATACGCATATCCAGGTTTATATTCCCCAATGATCTTTGGCAGGTGGAGTCCGGATTTCTTGGCGTTCACAGTTTCGATCAGTTTGTTGACCTTTGCTTTTAATTCGGCTGTAGTGTCCTTCGTTACCCTTTGGAACTTAGTTTGGTCAGAGAGTATGATGTTCATTTTCGCCAGATATTCGTCTTTTTTAAGAATGACATATATTGGCGACTTGTCACCTCTCCTGACAACTATCTCCTTGTTCTCACGAAGGCTTTTAGCTGCCGCTTTAAGCTCGGGGGACAGTATGGTGCTTCTGTAGTTGCCTCGATTCTTTCCTCCTTCTGCAATAAGTTCTGCTTGTAAGGTATCTTTGGTAGTGACCTTCTTTTGTGTCTCGAGGTCGAATATGTCGTCCAACAGAATTTCCAACTCTACTTTCCGGGCCATTTCACTCGGTCTGGACATAACATGACAGTTTATGCCCAGATTTAGGAGAGTGACTTGGTCCTCAGTGAGGTTAATTCCTGCAAGGTTCAGGAAGCCATCTCTTGGTCGTGGAATTGCCATAGGTCCTCCATATAATGTTGTTAGTTTCTTGATAATCCTTGTTTCAGTGCTGAGGTGATGTTGGTCTGTGAGGATGTCGAGGTGTTGTTCAATGCGGGTACGGATACTATGGTCGATGTTGCTATTTCTCCACTCGTTTGTAGCATGAAGTAGTTGCGTTTTGTTGTCTTTGATTTCATTCTCTGCCTTGTATATCTGATCACGAATCAGATCCTGGCGATATTTTATCGTGAAGGCTTGATTCCTTGCTGCTGGGTCGTGCACTTTATTATTAGTATATTTTGGTAGCAGTCTTTCCTGTAGACATATATTATTAAATATGACCGAAAAAGTAAGATTAATAATTCTAACACGAATTTTCTCAATCTTTCGTACATTACGCTTCACTGTTGGAGGTAAATCAAAAATCACTTCTCCAAAATTCATTTTTATTTCTAGTCTGACGCGACACGGGCGCGTTTCGTAAAACTTATTACATTTTCAAAGACTTCACAAATACACAACTGATTAGAACTTACGTCTCTCTGATATTATATCTACATTTGAGTGAGGTGGGAAGGGTGATGTGGCATTAACACAAGACAGAACAGGAGGGGATATTAATAGGGTATTAAAAGTATCAACACAAGACAGAACAGAAACAATGGGTATTGAATAGAAGTGTTTGTAGAAAGCCTATTGGTCCATATTTCTTGATGCTTCTATATTGGAGCGGAGTCTTGAGGTGGGTAGAATATAGTTGTGCAATAATTGGCTGTTGATTGCTGGTGTTGACTTCTTGATGTGTAATGCCTCGCAAACGTCAAGCCGCCTGCTATCGCTGTATCTATCGATGATTTCTGTGTTGTTTACTAGGATTTCTCTGGCGATGGTTTGGTTATGGGAAGAGATGAAAAGTGAAAAGCCATGCAACCTCTGAAGAGACAACTAACACAACACCTATACCCCCTATTAGACTATTTTACAGGAACTTCTTTTCCACAGCTCATAAAACGGAGGAAAGGGTCCTGAAAGATATTGTTAATAGAAACGTTATCCCTACAGACAAAAATCAGAGGATACAACTGACGATTTACTATAAAACCAGAAAAACGGCCAGCCTACTCATGAGAAACTCTCCAGACACAAAACAGAACGCTTTAAAAGAGACTAACGTCGTCTATGCCTTCAAATGCCCACTTGGGGACTGTAAGCTCCAAAAAACCCAGTATATAGGCAAGACAACAACATCTCTTTCTAGGCGTTTAACGATGCATAAGCAACAGGTCTCCATTAAGGAACATATAATCTCTTCCCATAACCAAACCATCGCCAGAGAAATCCTAGTAAACAACACAGAAATCATCGATAGATACAGCGATAGCAGGCGGCTTGACGTTTGCGAGGCATTACACATCAAGAAGTCAACACCAGCAATCAACAGCCAATTATTGCACAACTATATTCTACCCACCTCAAGACTCTGCTCCAATATAGAAGCATCAAGAAATATGGACCAATAGGCTTTCTACAAACACTTCTATTCAATACCCATTGTTTCTGTTCTGTCTTGTGTTGATACTTTTAATACCCTATTAATATTCCCTCCTGTTTTGTCTTGTGTTAATGCCACATCACCCTTCCCACCTCACTCAAATGTAGATATAATATCAGAGAGACGTAAGTTCTAATCAGTTGTGTATTTGTGAAGTCTTTGAAAATGTAATAAGTTTTACGAAACGCGCCCGTGTCGCGTCAGACTAGAAATAAAAATGAATTTTGGAGAAGTGATTTTTTATTTACCTCCAACAGTGAAGCGTAATGTACGAAAGATTGAGAAAATTCGTGTTAGAATTATTAATCTTACTTTTTCGGTCATATTTAATAATATATATATATATATATATATATATATATATATATATATATATATATATATATATATATATATATATATATATATATATATATATATATATATATTGAATAAATAAGTCCCCTGTGCAGTGTTAATACCCCTCCCCCTGTGTAACCTTTTTATATATTATTTATTGGTGGCGGTCATTATATTATAATAAGTTTTTGCCTTTCTTTCCCTTCCCCTTTTTTGTTTACTAGGATTTCTCTGGCGATGGTTTGGTTATGGGAAGAGATGAAAAGTGAAAAGCCATGCAACCTCTGAAGAGACAACTAACACAACACCTATACCCCAATGGCGATGGTTTGGTTATCTCTACTCACGTTGCTCTGAATGGAGCAACGTGAGTAGAGAGTTTGAAAGAGTAACTCAGGTATTGGTGAACAACGGATATAGCAACGCGGAAATAAACGCTGCTATAAGAAGACACTTGGACCGTTGGTATAATTCAGAACCTAGAACAGAAACCACAACACCCCCAATAAAATTATATTACAAATCAACCATGCACAGTGAACATATAAAAGAGGAAAGAATAATGAAAGAAATAATCCGTAAAGGAGTAAAAAGCACTACTCCTAACCAAAACATAAACCTGATAATATTCTACAAAACCAAGAAGACTTCCGAACTCCTTATCAAAAACAGCCCGAAGCCGACGGAGAACCCTCTACAGCAGTCAAGCGTTGTATACATGTACACTTGCCCCCACGAAGGATATAACCTTCAATGTAAGTACATAGGTATGACGTCGACCAAGCTGACGAGGCGTTTGACATGCCATCTTCAATCTGGTGCCCCTAGGAATCACATGAGACAAGCCCATGACATTACTCTAACAAGAGAAATGTTGAACAAGAATACTTGCATAATAGACAAAACCCAAGATTCAAGAAGATTACAAATTCTTGAGGCAATTCACATAAGAATAGAGCGACCTACCATGAACACCCAAATCACGGAACTATTTACTCTACCCACCATGAGAGTAAGGACAAGACAAGAACATATCGATGCCAACACAGAAGACAATGTCCAACATAACAGGCCAATTACACTGGATTAATCTTTGTGTTTAGATAGGAGATGCCTCGTATGGGCCAATAAGCCTTCTGCAGCCCCTATGTTTATCCCTTATGTATCCTCCAATGTTTTCACCTTCATTGTATTATCACCTGACCTAATGCGGGTATAAAATCAACTAGTATTGTAAGATCTGTTCACTTGAGAATGAACCATGGAGGTTCGAAACGTCGTGCAAATTATACAAATAAGTGTAATACACTCTATAGTAAATCACTTCTTTTCTTCACCTTAAAGTACGAAAATGAGTTTTGGAGAACTCCTATTTCAATTAAGCCCTGATGCTAAGAAAATAGTTAGAGGGATAGAAGCCCTAAACCAGAAAATAATAAATACAGAATATGCGGTCATATTCAATGAAATATATATATATATATATATATATATATATATATATATATATATATATATATATATATATATATATATATATATATATATATATATATATATATATATTAAGTTGTGAGGGTACCACCTTTGGTCAAAGTTGGGACCCATAGCCTCGGAGAAGAAAATAAGAAGTTTCCAGAGAAGACCTCATGGATTCTCACTGAACACAAAGATGCATATCATAAGTTGTCGAGTCCTCCAGCTCCTCACATGGCGGGCAGGAACCCTGAATGCAGTGTGCATTTTCCCGCTGTATCACCACGCTGAGGCGCTGGAAAAGGAAGCTGGCAGCTCTAGGGTTTCATAATGTTTCAATTAGCATAGGACCCAGTTCCTTTAAATAAAACTGGTGGCACTTTTACCCCAGGCGCCTAGTGTCTCAGAAGCAATGGGGACAAAATTGTAGTGGTGATCCAGTTATCTATACTTACGGGATTTGGCTGCTTCCCTGTGGGTGGCAGTGCAACCTGGTTGTGCAACACTAAAGTCAATGTTAGCCAGGTGTTAGCCAGGGTTGATACACACGTGTAGTCCCACACCAACTGCTTGTCATTCTTCCAGGGGTTCACTGTGATACCATCTGGGCGACCAATAAGAGCATCAGAGTTGTGGGGCGTAAGGTAACGGGGGTCTCTCTCAACTGGGCATCCACCTGTGGTGAGGCTCCTCCTGATGATGTCGTTAACTTCACTGTGCCTCGAGTGCCATCCCCCTGTGCTTTGGCAGAGTAGGCCATGGTAGCCGTATCTGTCGGCCACCACCTCTCCGCAAATACACTTATATATGGTGTGGATTGGGGCAACAAGGGGGTGGGCCACAGCAATTCAGAAGGCGTGTGGTGCGGGACGTGTGCCAGTTGATGACATTGGGGTCTCTAACATGAAATCCCCTGCATATGGGGCTGCTACTGCTGTTAGGCGAGCAATGTCGTGTTGTGCTGTTGCAGCACCCAGGCACTCTGCAGCAACTTGGTCTACAATGGGGCCATCCCAGCTAGATTGCTTGTGGGCTTTTGAGGATGGTGGTTGAGGTGATGGGCCTGCACGAGAGGCCCACTCTGTGGCACAGCATATAAAATTGGGATCGTGTACACCTGCCAGCTGATGTAAGTAGGCAGGTAGAATTTCCTTCACAAGGTCGTCGGATGCCGAGGAGGACAGGAAGACTAGTACGGTGATTTGCGTTGCTGTTCGACCTCCGAGGCCCCGAAGTCTTAAGGGAAAAGAGGCTTATTCCACTGTAGGTCATCAAGAGAGAGGTTGAGGGCTTTTTCTAACATTGATTTCAGTAACAGGTCATACTCACCTAGATTATGGCTACTGTAGGATGATGAACACCTCAGAAAGTAGGTTAACCTGGGGATGGAACGACATCTGGTGATGTCCTCATCGCCAGATGAAGGATATCCTCAATAATCATCTTGTTTATCTGACAATGATACCACAATGTTACTCTCTTCTCAAGTCAGTATGGTTAGATAACAACTAGTGAAGCAGGATATCATAAATTATAATAATAATATTTATCGGGCATAACATGGTGTTGCTGATGCCTTAAGCTTGCATGATAAGATAGCGAATGGTGGTGTTCAGAGTATCTGTGAAGGTCATTGTTAACTGATGACGACAACGATGTTCCTCATGCCTCCATCAGCCATTCTCAAATATCATCAGTTACATACCATTTATGGTTATATTGGTTGTATGGTGATGGTAACAATGATTATCTTGCCTCGAGCAAGTATTGCCAACATTTTATTGACAAACTTGTATGGCATACGATGCTTATAAAGGTTATATTGATTAACTAACGATGGCAAGACTGGAGCTGTTGGTTCACCCCAGTAAAGTTTCTTCTTATGTACATAATAATAATTAAATTAATAAATAATTATTATTTGTTATTATTTAATAATTAAAGTCCCAGTAATGTTCTTCTTATGTACATAAGAATAATAATAATAATATTTATTAGGGGAAAATCCCATACATACAAAATGGTATACGAGAAGAATGTTGGATCTCAAGGCAGGACAAGTATATACAGTAGTATGGTTCAAGCCACTAATACACTCAGCGTTTCGGGCCTGACAATAGCACCACTGTCGCTCTCGTCACAAGTAATACATTATCAAATAAGAACTGTTCAGATGTCGGATATTTTAATAGTGATCTATTCTTAAAAATTTTAACATGATCTTTCTCTCTTAAATTTAGGGTGGAAAATAATTTTGCATACTATTTAGAGTCTGTACACTTTACTAGTATATAAAAATGTTCATCTAGAATAGATTATTTCAATATTTACATAAAATACAGGAATCGTGACGGTTTATGCATAATAACAATTGTGGTATCTGTTAACAGGCTGGACAGCCCTTCACCACGCAGCCATATATGGTCGCAACAACATTGTGAAGGTCCTCCTCGACGCTGGAGCAAAAATTAACGCTGCAGATAAGTTTGGTAAGGATGACATTTATGCATCCCAACATTATATAACACTGATGTCATACAACACACCACAATTTTTATGTGTCAAAATGCAATATTTATATTTTATAATTATACCATATGAGAGAATGTCTGTCTGTTCAAAGTTGGGGCCAAATTTTTCATATAAAAAAATAGTTTTATAGTAATCTGCCACATTATTCATTAATTTGTGAAAATTGACATAAAATTCCAGCTGTGAATAATTTGCCTTTACTCACATCAAACAGACAATTCTCCCACAGCGTCAAAGTTTCTCAAGCAAACTGCTGTATACCAGAGTAAGTGTAACTGTTGTTTGTTTAGTTCTTCACACCACTGAGCTGCTCCCACTATTGTAAGACAGAGGGACAGAAAAACATAGAGAGAGAGACACACACAGAAACTCAGAAACAGAAACACAGCTAGAGAGACAGATAGACAGAGAGAGGCAGAGATAAAGATAGAGGAAGAGAATGAGACAGACAGTAGTTAAAGGGATGGATGGATAGACGAAGATGCGGATTAATAAATAGATCAGCCGTAGTAGCCGCCATGAGGGTTCTAACCAATGTGCTGTGAGTTACCAGGCACACGTTCCAGACGACTAGGCCACGACATGGTCAAAACAATTGCAACCTTGGGTACTACTGCACCCTCTAGGACTCCTGAGCCTTCCATTGACGCCGATGCAGGGTGTCAGACAATCCACCACGTGCACTCTGGCTCAGTCATCTTGGAATGTTCTACCTCTGACGCTCTTCCTTTAATACACAGAGAGTAATCACACTCTCGTGATGTATCAATGAGAAAATCAGTAGGAGCCGTGGCGAGGGTTCGAACCTATGTGCTGGGTGTTCCCAGGCACACACTCTGTGTGTATTGATAATGGAGTACCCTGAAGACTGAGCCACAGTGCATGGGGGGGGGGGGGGGGGGGGTTTGAGTGAATCCATTGGTTCGGGTTCAGTGGAAACCTATAGATGTAGGAGCATCAAAATGCTCTTACATCTGGCAAGGACGTATTCGGCCGCCATTTTAAATTTGGGAGCAATCCTGTGTATAAACGTACCACACAATTAACATTCATTCTTTAACCAAACTAATCTAAAAACTCTATTATTTAAATATCACTAATCCAACGTATAATCCAACACATTCAAGGCCTATCACACCTAAAATGCACACATAAGTGAAGAGTCCCTACATCATCTGTATGTCAACAAATGCCACTCGATCCCGCTCCATCTGCCACAGTCATCTGGACCCAGGATCCATCTGGACCCAGGATCCATCTGGACCCAGGGTCGTAACATCCTCTCACTGTTGACACCCAACACACAGACAATTATATTTCTCATCAGAGCTCTCTCTCTCTGATGAACAGATAGACAGACAGATATAGAGAAACAGAGACAAAGCTATCTAGAGACAGAAACTGACAGCAGATTAATGGATGAATAGATGGCTGGAAACATGAATAGACAGATAAGTGGATTGATAGATGTATGGATGCATTGATTGCTGGATGTTTAGGTACAATGATATATAGACTAATATATAGATTGATAGTTAAATGAACAGATATTTGGTTGAATTAATGGATACGAAGTTGATTAGGTGCATGGATAGATAGATGAAAAGAAAGCAAGCTGTAGATATAGTGAGATAGATGGATAGAAAGCTAGATGGAAAGATTTATGGACAGATGGTTGCATTGATGGATGGATAAATGGCTGCACAGGTGGAGAGAAAGATGGATGGAAAGATGGACAGATGTATATAGATAAATGGACAGAGAGGGCAGATGAATGGATAGATGTATGAATAGATAGATGAATGAGTAGATGGATAGATGAGTAGATGGATGGATAGATATTTTCGTATTTTTATTTATTTATTTATTTTATTTATTTATGTATATATACAAGAGTTCTTACATTCTTCTACACGTCGATAGATGGATAGATGGATGTATAAAGGGAAAGACGGATAGATAGATGTATAGACAAACAGGCAGAGGTGTAGATGTTTGGACAGATGGATAGACGTACAGGTGAACAGAGAGAAAGATAGAAAAATGAATATATGGATTCCTATATAGGTAGATTGAAAGATAGATGAATATATATAGATTCTTAAATATATGATGAGTAGATAGATAGATGGATAGATAGACCGAGATAGATGGATAGATAGACCGAGATAGAGAGATAGATAGATGGATGCATTGATTATATATATAGATTAATGGCTAAATAATAAGAGAGATAGGTGGATGGACGGATAGATAAATAGAGAGATAGGTGGAAGGATAGATATATGGTCAAATTGGACAGACAGACCTAGGCATCGCTGGATACCCATCCAGTATAATATACAGCACAAATTCGGTCAAAGTTTCCAAGGCTAAGAACCAATAAATGTTCAATATTTATAGACATTTTCACCTGAAATATAAACTCAAAATAAGAATCTTATTGAGTCGAGACACATTACATATATTATGTTACGTACTCCAAAGTGTGAGAGAGAATATCTGTGTGTGTCTGGCTGTTTGTCGTTGGAGGCCACACAGATGGAGCTAGCGTCATCCATATGGGCAGAAGAAATGATCTGGGGTACAGGATGAAAAATGGATGATTTGGGTTGTCAGAATTCAATAGGTAAGAGCATGTCAGGATCACATTCAGACCCCCCTCACACATTTTTGGCAATGCACGCCCTCTGTTCAGCTAGATAGTATCAAAACAAACTTTCAGAACAATCGTTTTTTCGTATAGTAATATGTACCATTTTACACTGATTCCGGTAAAATTAACAAATTACCTGCTGTCAATAATTTGTTCGTACTCACATAAAACAGACGATTCTTCCAAAACTTTAAAAGTTTTGCAAGACACAACCCTTTATGAGAGTAAGGGAACTATACATTTTTTAGTATGTCACATAAGCTCTTCTCGCATGCGATAACCCACACATTACACAAAAATATTGTTGATAAGGAAGAGAGAGACAGACAGACAGTGACCGAGAAATACAAAGACAGAGACACATAGTCAGAAACAGGCAGACACAGAGGCAGAGGGAAGAAATAGAGGCTGATAAACAGAGAAAGAGAGAGCTAGAAAAGAGAGACAGAAAGACATAAAAGAGATAGAGAGCAGATATATATGTAGATGTATGCATAGAGATGTGGACTGATAGCGTGAAGGATATACTTATGAATATAGACAGACAGGGGTATGGATAAACAGCTGAATATGATAGATAGATGGATGGGCAGATAAATGGCTTGATAAATACATAAATGAATAGAAAGATGAGATGGTAGCTGGATAAATAGACAGACAGATAGATAGATAGATGGATAGGTGGATAAAGAGATGGATAGATGGATACAATGATAAATATATTTACAGATAGATGAATAGGTATATATATATGACAGAGAGATAAGTAGATGAATGGATATACTCAGCAAACAAAAAACATTTTTGACCGTTTTTAATTGGTCGCAGAAAGGTGGCACTGAAACTATTTATATAATGTTGTTTTAATAACGTATAAAATACATTACTTTCTGTCACTCAAATCGTAGACAGCATGATTTGTTGTCCTGGTCAAATTTGCTGTCAAATCGTAGTCAGTTGCAATAGTAAAACTGATGATTTAAAACTTTTCTAATTAAAATTAAGTACAAGTACTTCATATGTGTGTGTGTGTGTGTACTTACCTAGTTGTACTTACCTAGTTGTGACTGCGGGATTGATCTCTGGCTTTTTGGTCCCGCCTCTCAACTGTCAGTCATCAGATGTACAGGTTCCTGAGCCTATTGGGCTCTATCATATCTACACTTGAAACTGTGTATGGAGTCAGCCTCCACAACATCACTTCTTAATGCATTCCATTTGTCAACTACTCAGACAAAAATCTTTCTAATGATTCTATGGCTCATTTAGGCACTCAATTTCCACCTGTGTCCCATAGTGTGTGTGTGCCCCATGCATTAAATAGTCTATCTTTATCTACCCTATCTATTCATTTGAGAATCTTGTATGTAGAGATCATGTCCCCCATAACTCTTCTACCTCCCAGTGACTTGAGGTTTAATTCCCATAGTCTCTCCTCGTAGCTCATACCCCTCAGTTCGGGTACTAGTTTAGTGACATACTTTTGAAACTTTTCCAATTTAGTCTTATGCTTGAGTAGATATGAACTCCACACTGGAGCCACAAAATCCTGGATTGGTCTGACATACGTGGTATATAAAGTTCTGTATGGTTCCTCACACAAGATTCTAAAGTCCGTTCTTATATTGGCTAACCTAGCATATGCCACTGATGTTATTCTCTTGATATGGGCTTCAGGAGACAGGTCTGTCGTGATATCAATCCCCAAATCTTTCTCTCTGACTCTTGAAGAATTTTATCTCCCAAATGATACCTTGTGTCTGGTGTCCTGGTCCTTACACCTATCTTCATTACATTACATTTGCTTGGGTTAAATTCTAACAACCATTTGTTCGAAAATTCCTACAGCTTGTCCAGATCTTCTTGAAGCTTCAAGCTGTCCTCCTCTGTCTAAATCCTCCTCATAATTTTGGTATCGTCAACAAACATTGAGAGGAATGATTTTATACCCCCAGGGAGATCATTTACGTATATCAGAAACAGGATAGGTCTGAGTACAGAGCCCTGTGGGACTCCACTTGGGACTTCACGCCAATTTGAGGCTTCACCCCTTATTGTAACTCTTTGCTTCCTATTGCTTAGGTACTCCCTTATCCACTGGAGTACGGTACCAGTTTCTCCAGCCTGTTTCTCCAGATTATGCATCAACCTCCTATGGGGTACTGTAGTATAATTTCGAGGTAAAGGGGGGTCTAAACCCTTTAGTTATAGGTTAGGATAAGGAAAATTGGGTAAATGGTAATTAAATAGTTTTGGTGAGTTATATCCCTTTCTAACTAAGGTTAGGTTAAGGATGGTTGAGTTGAACTGATGTAGAGAAAATTCCCATTATTATCATATTTTCCATTAACCTCCCTTCCCCAGGTAATAGAGGTTAGGTTGAGGATGGTTGAATTATGTGAAAAAAAAATGCTACAAGTATGATGCAATATTGAACCAAGATTCGTGTATCAGAGGTTAGGTCCAGGGAGGTTGGGTTGATGCATAAACAACACCTTCTTCCCATATATACAATAAATTTGAAGTTAGATAAAGGGAGGTTAGGCCCAGGACGGCAGGGTTGATGCACAAATAACACGGTCCTCCCATATTTATGATAAATTTGAAGTTTGATAAATGGAGGTTAGGTCGAGGACGGTTGGGTTGATGCACAAACAACACGTTCCTTCCATATTTACGATAAATTTGAAGTTAGATGAAGGGAGGTTAGGTCCAGGACGGTTTGGTTGATGCACAAACAACACGTTCCTCCCATATTTACGATAAATTTGAAGTTAGATGAAGGGAGGTTAGGTCCAGGACGGTTGGGTTGATGTGTAAAAACAAAACACCTACCCAACACTATATTTACAATATTGAACACAGTTCCAAGTTTTAAAGGAGAGGGGCTGTTAGGTCCATATCCAAAACATCACTTTTCTATGAATATGGTTACACTGTTCAACAAAGAACCTAGCAGGTTAGGCACAGTGCGGATAGGTTCATATCCAAAACTTCAGTTTTCGAAGAAAAATAGATAAAATATTCAACAAAGCTCCAAGACTCTTGCAGGTTAGGCACGGGCATTTAGGTTCATATCCAAAAAAACATCACTTCTCTGAGTATATGTCACATCAGAGGTTGGGTCCAGGTTTAGATGGAATTGGTGAAAATGTGGGTAAAATGGGTTTTGGCTGTGCTATGATACACAACATTTAGGCATATTTGGTGGAAATTGTCTCCAATTTGGTGGCGATAGCTTAAATTTCCCAAACTTTAATCAAATCTGCTAGGTCAGGGATAGGTAAGGCTATGTAGGGTAGGTTGGAATATGTGAAAACTTGGCTAAAATGGTCTTTGGCTGAGCTATGTAACAAATTATTTTGGGTATATTGGGTAGAAATTATCTTAAATTAGGTTCAAAACCCTATCTAGATCAACTTGAAGTGATAGTAAGTCCTCCTCCGAATTAATTTCCTTACCGATTTTCGTATCATCGGCAAATTTGCAAATGTTGCTACTCAAACCTGAATCTAAATCATTTACATATATTATAAACAACAGAGGTCCCAGGACAGAGCCCTGAGGCACCCCACTTACAACATTTTCCCACTCTGACTTGACTCCATTTATACTAACTCTCTGTTTTCTTTGGTATAGCCATGCCCTAATCCAGCTTAATATAGCACCCCCAATACCATGAGACTCTATCTTTTTGATCAGTCTTTCATGTGGCACTGTATCAAAAGCTTTGCTAAAGTCAAGGTACACAACATCGCAATCCTTACCACTATCACCTGCCTCAACAATGCTAGAATAAAAAGATAACACATTTGTTAAACATGAACGGCCATTTATAAAACCATGTTGCGACTCAATTATTAATTTATGTTTTTCAAGATGAAGACGAATTTTATTTGCTATTATAGATTCGTGTAACTTTCCCACAATAGACGTTAGGCTAATTGGTCGATAGTTAGACGCAAGATTGGTACACATTTTTATGGAAATGTAGATTGGTACACATTTTTATGGAATGCCCATACACGTTGCAGTATCCACAGTATAAGGAGTAGTCCACATCAGCAGAACTCACTATAGCAGGACTGGACCAAGATGACGTACTGGGAGATGTGTCTGATGACGATCGGTGAATTAGTCTATAGGTGTCATCCAGCTGTGCACACTTAGTAAGGTCGGTCTCTCCTTTGTCTGAAAGGAAGCGACGTATAGGAGTAGGAATACGACGAAGGAATTCTTCCATCAAGATGAGGTTGAGGAGATCTGCAAAGGTGTTGATTTGGGCTGATTCCAGCCACTTCATGAGATATCTTTTTTTATTTTAAGCGAATTCTAAATACGTAGTAGCACTAGACTTGATGTTGTTCCTAAATCTACTTATGTAACTCTCTTCTGATAGAAGGTAGGCATCAAGCACTACCTGTTTCAACACAAGATAGTCAGTCTCTGTAGCTAGAGAGCTGAGGATCAAGGTAGCTCTACCTGTCAAATGAGATTTGAGAAGTACAGACCACTGATCCTGAGGTCAGCTGAGTTGGTTAGCTAGAGCCTCAAATGAGGTAAATAATGCATCCACCTCAGTTTCTACAAAAGGCGGCATTAACTTAATGGCGTGAGAAACATTGAAATGTACCGGGAGTTTAGCTTCTGTTTCCTGGCGATGAGTGAGGTGGGAGGTTTCAAAGACAAGCTCTTGACGTCGGAGCTCTAGTCTCTCTTGGTCACGTTAACGTTCCAATGCAACTCGTTGTTCAGCGATTTGGAGTTTAAGTTCAAGTTGTTCTTTTTGGAGGGCTGCTTCTGCTTCCCGTTCTCCTACCTGAAGAGCTTCCTTCTGTCGTTCACGTTCTATGTTGGATAACTATATCTTCAACTTTATGGCTGTCAGAGCGGCCTTATCTGCAATTAAATATTGTTCGTGCGCCGGCGATGTGAATCGGTCGTTGTCTACCAGGAAATCTAGAATCATATTATGGAGGTCAGTTTTAGTGGCTCCATGAGGAGGAAAAAGGTGTTATTCAATAGTGAGAGTCAGCAGTTCCGCCTTTGTAGCACGGATCAGTGTTCCTACTTCATCTTCTGGGTTATGACGGAATGCTGCGAGTTTAAATTTTGTGAATGAATTAAAGACAAGCAAAATATAGAGAATCTCCTTCTGCAAGTGAACCAATGTACGAGTTGGTAGATTGACAAAATGACGTGGCAAGACTGTCAACTTTAACTATCCTGTGTGGAATTACAATTATAATAAGGTAAGATAAGATTATAAGAATTAAATGGAGTAATTAAATCATGAACAGTGAAACAAAATGTTTCGAGGCAGTACAAAGGGATGTAAGAATTTCTATACCCGGTACTTTACAAATGACAATGATAAGGGCAAGAGGTGTCCTATTAAGACTTGGTAATACTTAGAGTTACAATTCTTTGTTCTCTGGAAAAGAATGGTAAACTCCCTATCTGGGTAAGTATTATGATCTCTGACCTTAAGGGAGTTATGCGTAGGGGTGCAGAGTGTCAGTACTGACAAGAACTGTTGTACGGGAGCCAAAGATACAGTGAAGTCCTAGATGCGAAAGGAACTAAAGTCCGGTACGTCTTCCTACATTTGGAATGTAAAGATTTGAGCGTAATAGCCCGGAGACAGACCAAATTACCAGAGTACCCAAGGGGGTGATCTGTCTGAGTGAGAAACTCTTCTGTAAGAACGAGAATAAGGTGGAAAACACAGGATATAGCAAAGATTATTAGACAAACCATTACGAGTATGAATTTGCTGTGGGAACCGACCTGTGAGATTTATATTTATTTAATTTATATGAGTTTATATAGAATTTATATTTACATTAATTTATATACTTCGATAGCAATTTGTATAATGATAAGTGGACTGTATTTCTGCAATAATTTCATAATCTCATAAATCGATCCTCTACACATTAGGGGGGGGGTTTATATTAATTTAAGTTATATATATGCAGCCAATCAAACTACAGTATTAGACTACATACATTGAAGAGGTTCCTTATCTTATAGTACAGCAGGTCTTAGTCCACCAGGTATAACTAGGTTGTAGACACCACATTTTCCCTCTTTGAGGTAGCTTCCATCACCCTGGTAACTGATGCACAAAGCATGCTTCCTCGTCTTGACCTGTTAAAAGGGCGCTAGCTGTAAAGCCAGAATCCTATATATGACAGGTATATCAGAGAAACACTGTACATGGAACAATGAAGACCTGGCTTAATTACCTTTAGTATGAGGCTATGTCGTGCTCTAACCGGGCCACCCGATATAATGACATTACTGGCCATAAATGAAAGTTAAACGGGTTTCGGATAGAACACTTAACCTGATTTGTTGACAGCGTGTTTATAATGGTACACCTTTGGTTTCCATAACACTTCGTCCAAGTAAAATTAACAGGAGCCGAATTTGCTCCCGTGAGCCTCTCAGGTCTAAGTATCAACAATGGCTGCCCCACCTTCCTCACTCCTGACGCCTGGCTTACATTGTCCAGATGACAGAAAGTGATAGAAAGGTCACATTTACTCTACTTTAATATTGATAATTAAGTTAATTTATATGAGATGTTTTTATGATGGTAAAGTCCAAAGACTAATGTATTTAAGAATAATTCCCAGCAGAATAGCTGGTGAATTTATAATAGTATGTGGTGATGATATCCCGTTTTCTATAGGCGGTAATTCCACTACAAGTTACGTTTTCTATGGGTAACTTGTTTATACAATACAGCTATTATCTGTATGATTATTAAATGGTGTCGGATTTTCCGACATTTGCGCATAAAACACCTATGTAATCTAAAGTCAACCTAACAGTCACAAATTGCTACACCTGAAATGTATAAAGTATTAGGTACACAGATAGATGGGGTGCATCTATCGAGAGCTGGGGTTGTTGTTGCGAACTCATTGGAAGAAGTGGTTAGAGGTGTATGTTTGGGTTTAAAATGGTAGTAGATAGAGGTATGGGAATTGATTTGGAGGAAGGAGATAATAAAAGTATGTGTTTGTGGGAGAAAGGAATTGGCAAAATGATCAGGGAAAGAGAAGGGCCTCAAAATAACAATTCACTTAGGGTATATTACACTAACAGTAGAAGTCTAAGAAATAAAATTAACGAATTAAATGCTCTTGTCTGCACAGAAAAAAATAGATATTATTGCACTTACCGAAACGTGGATGAATGTAGAAAATAGAGAACTATTATCTGAATATCAAATAAATGGATTTAAACTATTTCACACAAATAGATATATTAGACGAGGAGGGGGAGTAGCCATATATGTTAGGGACAATTTGAAATGTAGTCTCAAAGAGGGAATCAAAACTGAGCCACACAGAAACTATTTGGATAGAATTATACGAAAAAGCAAATAATATTATAATAGGAGTTATATATAGGCCACCAAATTTAGACAGAATGGAAGCAAAGCATCTATGGGATGAAATATCTAGGGCATCTAGATCTAACAGTATTTACGTCATGGGTGACTTTAATTTTAGTGGAATAAACTGGGTGAACAAAACAGGAAATAGTGAAGCAGAAGATTTTCTACAATTAATTGACGATTGCTTTCTTACGCAACACATTAAGGAACCAACGCGGGAAAATAATATTTTAGATTTAGTGTTAACTAACAGGGAAACACAAATTAATGACATCGAAATAGGGAGTGAGCTAGGGAACAGTGATCACAAAGAAATCAGATTTAGCATAGAATGGAATAGACCTGTGGGAGAAAATTCTGTTAAAGTGCCAGATTTTCGAAAAGCTGATTTTAATAGCCAAAGAAATTTTTTGGGTCAAATTGATTGGAAAGTCCTGGGTATGGGGTTGGGGCAGGTCTTGGAGCGAGACATGAACCCAGTGATAGGTGACGGAAATGGGGATTTCGATGTGGATTCAATATATAACTTATTTAAGAATATTCTAAACAAAGCACAGGAACGTAGTATACCATACAAATTGAATAGATCGAATACTAATGACCCAAAGTGGATAACAAAGAATTTGAAGAACCTTATAGGTATAAAGAGAGTTTGGTACAAAAGGATTAAAAATGGGGAGGTCACTTTAGAACTGGAATTCGTACAACTGGTTAGAAATGTTAAAAAAGAGATAAGGAAAGCAAAAAGAAACTATGAAGTTCGCATAGCAGGGCAAGCAAAGACTAAAGACAAAAACCTAAAGGGTTTTTTCAGTTATATCGTGCTAAGACCGGGGGGATATTAATAGGGTATTAAAAGTATCATCACAGGACAGAACACGAAACAATGGATATAAATTGGATAAGTTTAGATTTAGGAAAGACTTGGGTAAATACTGGTTCAGTAACAGGGTTGTTGATTTGTGGAACCAATTGCCGCGTAACATTGTGGAGGTGGGGTCCCTCGATTGTTTCAAGCACGGGTTGGACAAGTATATGAGTGGGATTGGGTGGTTATAGAATAGGAGCTGCCTCGTATGGGCCAACAGGCCTTCTGCAGTTGCCTTTGTTCTTATGTTCTTATGTTCTTAAGACTAGGGAAAGGATAGGTCCATTAAAAACTGAGACAGGTCAAATAACAGATAGTGATGAAGAGATGAGTAGTAATTTTAATAAATATTTTGTATCTGTATTTACTAAAGAGGAACTTAACAATATGCCTTCAGCCAAACAAGTCTATGTGGGTGGGGACGAGGACAGGTTGACGAGTTTAGCAGTTACCAGGGAGGATGTTTTTAAACAAATAGTAAAACTCAAACCAAACAAATCCCCAGGGCCGGATGAAGTGTTTGCCAGGGTGCTTAAAGAATGCAAAGGGGAGCTTTGTGACCCACTGTCAACCATATTTAATAAATCAATAGAGTCAGGCAGAGTGCCAGAGTTTTGGAAAGTTGCTAATGTGATACCAGTTTTTAAGAAAGGAGATAGATCACTTGCGTCTAACTATCAACCAGTTAGCCTAACGGCTATTGTGGGAAAGTTACTCGAATCTATAATAGCAAATAAAATTCGTCTTCATCTTGAAAAACATAAATTAATAATTGAGTCGCAACATGGTTTTATAAATGGTCGTTCATGTTTAACAAATTTGTTATCTTTTTATTCTAGCATAGTTGAGGCAGTTGATAGTGGAAAGGATTGTGATGTTGTGTCCCCTGACTTTAGCAAAGCTTTTGATACAGTGCCACATGAAAGACTGATTAAAAAGATAGAGTCTCATGGTATTGGGGGTGCTATATTAAGCTGGATTAGGGCATGGCTATACCAAAGGAAACAGAGTTAGTATAAATGGAATCAAGTCAGAGTGGGAAAATGTTGTAAGTGGAGTGCCTCAAGGCTCTGTCCTGGGACCTCTGTTGTTTATAATATATATAAATGATTTAGATTCAGGTTTGAGTAGCAACATTTGCAAATTTGCCGATGATACGAAAATCGGTAGGGAAATTAATTCGGAGGAGGACTTACTATCACTTCAAGTTGATCTAGATAGGGTTTTGAAATGGTCAAAGGATTGGCAGATGCAGTTTAATGCTGATAAATGTAAAGTTCTGATGTTAGGTAATGATGATAGAGTTACAAGATACGAGCTAGATGGTGTTGAGATTGCGAAGTCGGATTGCGAAAGGGATCATAAGAACATAAGAACAAAGGTAACTGCAGAAGGCCTATTGGCCCATCCGAGGCAGCTCCTATTCTATAACCACCCAATCCCACTTGTCCAACCCGCGCTTGAAACAATCGAGGGACACCACCTCTACCACGTTACGCGGCAATTGGTTCCACAAATCAACAACCCTGTTACTGAACCAGTATTTACCCAAGTCTTTCCTAAATCTAAACTTATCCAATTTATACCCATTGTTTCGTGTTCTGTCTTGTGTTGATATTTTTAATACCCTATTAATATCCCCCCTGTTATGTCCATTCATCCACTTGTAAACCTCTATCATGTCACCCCTAACTCTTCGCCTTTCCAGTGAATGCAACTTAAGCTTTGTTAATCTTTCTTCATATGAAAGATTTCTAATTTGGGGAATTAACTTAGTCATCCTACGTTAAGAACATAAGAACAAAGGTAACTGCAGAAGGCCTATTGGCCCATACGAGGCAGCTCCTATTCTATAACCACCCAATCCCACTCATATACTTGTCCAACCCGTGCTTGAAACAATCGAGGGACCCCACCTCCACAATGTTACGCGGCAATTGGTTCCACAAATCAACAACCCTGTTACTGAACCAGTATTTACCCAAGTCTTTCCTAAATCTAAACTTATCCAATTTATATCCATTGTTTCGTGTTCTGTCCTGTGTTGATACTTTTAATACCCTATTAATATCCCCCCGGTTATGTCCATTTATCCACTTGTAAACCTCTATCATGTCACCCCTAACTCTTCGCCTTTCCAGTGAATGCAACTTAAGCTTTGTTAATCTTTCTTCATATGAAAGATTTCTAATTTGGGGAATTAACTTAGTCATCCTACGCTGGACACGTTCAAGTGAATTTATATCCATTCTATAATATGGCGACCAAAACTGAACTGCATAATCTAAATGGGGCCTAACTAGAGCAAGATATAGCTTGAGAACCACACCAGGTGTCTTGTTACTAACGCTGCGATTAATAAATCCAAGTGTCCGATTTGCCTTATTACGAACATTTATGCATTGATCCTTTTGTTTTAAATTCTTACTAATCATAACTCCCAGATCCCTTTCGCAATCCGACTTCGCAATCACAACACCATCTAGCTCGTATCTTGTAACTCTATCATCATTACCTAACCTCAGAACTTTACATTTATCAGCATTAAACTGCATCTGCCAATCCTTTGACCATTTCAAAACCCTATCTAGATCAACTTGAAGTGATAGTGAGTCCTCCTCCGAATTAATTTCCCTACCGATTTTCGTATCATCGGCAAATTTGCAAATGTTGCTACTCAAACCTGAATCTAAATCATTTATATATATTATAAACAACAGAGGTCCCAGGACAGAGCCTTGAGGCACTCCACTTACAACATTTTCCCACTCTGACTTGATTCCATTTATACTAACTCTCTGTTTCCTTTGGTATAGCCATGCCCTAATCCAGCTTAATATAGCACCCCCAATACCATGAGACTCTATTTTTTTAATCAGTCTTTCATATGGCACTGTATCAAAAGCTTTGCTAAAGTCAAGGTATACAACATCGCAATCCTTACCACTATCAACTGCCTCAACAATGCTAGAATAAAAAGATAACAAATTTGTTAAACATGAACGGCCATTTATAAAACCATGTTGCGACTCAATTATTAATTTATGTTTTTCAAGATGAAGACGAATTTTATTTGCTATTATAGATTCGAGTAACTTTCCCACAATAGACGTTAGGCTAATTGGTCGATAGTTAGACGCAAGTGATCTATCTCCTTTCTTAAAAACTGGTATCACGTTAGCAACTTTCCAAAACTCTGGCACTCTGCCTGACTCTATTGATTTATTAAATATGGTTGACAGTGGGTCACAAAGCTCCTCTTTGCATTCTTTAAGCACCCTAGCAAACACTTCATCCGGCCCTGGGGATTTGTTTGGTTTGAGTTTTACTATTTGTTTAAGAACATCCTCCCTGGTAACTGCTAAACTCGTCAACCTGTCCTCGTCCCCACCCACATAGACTTGTTCGGCTGAAGGCATATTGTTAAGTTCCTCTTTAGTAAATACAGATACAAAATATTTATTAAAAATACTACTCATCACTTCATCACTATCTGTTATTTGACCTGTCTCAGTTTTTAATGGACCTATCCTTTCCCTAGTCTTAGTACGATATAACTGAAAAAACCCTTTAGGATTTGTCTTTGCTTGCCCTGCTATGCGAACTTCATAGTTTCTTTTTGCTTTCCTTATCTCTTTTTTAACATTTCTAACCAGTTGTACGAATTCCTGTTCTAAAGTGACCTCCCCATTTTTAATCCTTTTGTACCAAGCTCTCTTTTTACCTATAAGGTTCTTCAAATTCTTTGTTATCCACTTTGGGTCATTAGTATACGATCTATTCAATTTGTATGGTATACTACGTTCCTGTGCTTTGTTTAGAATATTCTTAAATAATTTATATATTGAATCCACATCGAAATCCCCATTTAAGTCACCTATCGCTGGGTTCATGTCTCGCTCCAAGACCGGCCCACACCCCATACCCAAGCCTTTCCAATCAATTTGACCCAAAAAATTTCTTAGGCTATTAAAATCAGCTTTTCGAAAATCTGGCACTTTAACAGAATTTTCTCCTACTGGTCTATTCCATTCTATGCTAAATCTGATTTCTTTGTGATCACTGCTCCCTAGCTCAGTCCCTATTTCGATGTCATTAATTTGCGTTTCCCTGTTAGTTAACACTAAATCTAAAATATTATTATCCCGTGTTGGTTCCTTAATGTGTTGCGTAAGAAAGCAATCGTCAATTAATTCTAGAAAATCTTCTGCTTCACTATTCCCTGTTTTGTTCAACCAGTTTATTCCGCTAAAATTAAAGTCACCCATGACATAAATACTGTTAGATCTAGATGCTCTAGATATTTCATCCCATAGATGCTTTGCTTCCATTCTGTCTAAATTTGGTGGCCTATATATTACTCCTATTATAATATTATTAGCTTTTTCGTTTAATTCAATCCAAATAGTTTCTGTGTGTGGCTCTGTTTTGATTCCCTCTTTGAGACTACATTTCAAATTGTCCCTAACATATATGGCTACTCCACCTCCTCGTCTAATATATCTATCTGTGTGAAATAGTTTAAATCCATATATTTGATATTCAGCTAATAGTTCTCTATTTTCTACATTCATCCACGTTTCGGTAAGTGCAATAATATCTATTTTTTCTGTGCAGACAAGAGCATTTAATTCGTTAATTTTATTTCTTAGACTTCTACTGTTAGTGTAATATACCCTAAGTGAATTGTTATTTTGCGGACCTTCTCTTTCCCTGATCGTTTTGCCAATTCCTTTCTCCCACAAACACATACTTTTATTACCTCCTTCCTCCAAATCAATTCCCATACCTCTATCTACTAACAGTTTAAACCCAAACAAACACCTCTAACCACTTCTTCTAGCGAGTTCGCAACAGCAACAACCCCAGCTCTTGATAGATGCACCCCATCACGAGCATACATTTCATTTCTTCCATAGAAGTGTTCCCAGTTGTCTATGAAAGATATTGCATTTGATTTGCAATATCTTTCCAGCCGGCAATTGACACCAAGTGCCCTCGATATCCATTCATTTCCCACTCCCTTTCTTGGAAGAATGCCACATATGATCGGGATTCCTCCCTTGCTCCTAACTAACTCTATGGCTGTTTTATACCTCTGAATCAGTTCCTCACTCCTGACTCGACCAACATCATTTCCTCCCACGCTAATGCAAATAATGGGATTGTTCCCATTACCAGCCATAATATCATTCATGTTGTTTATAATATCACCAATGCCAGCTCCGGGATAGCAAACCCTTAACCTGTTTCCCCTATCTCTAGCACAAAACGTTCTATCCAAATACCTTATCTGGGAATCTCCCACAACTAATGTTTGCTTAGGTACTTCCTTTACTTTCTGAGGGGCCTGCGCTTCCTTTCTCTTCGTTGCTTTCCCTTTTGCGCGATCCACAGTCTCTCCACAGCACTCGTCCTCCAAAACGTCAAATGAATTTGAAGTTGCTATGGCGTTTGAAGGCGGCTTAATCAAAGTCTTCTTAAGGCCCCTGTCTTTCGCAACTCTCCAAGACGAGGTCCCTTTACTGCTGGTCTCCTCCTTCGTTACTTCTCGTTGTTTTTTAAGCTGACGCACCTCCTCCCGCAGAGAGTCCAACTCTGTCCTCAGGGCTCCCACTAGAGTCACCAGGTCCTTAACTACAACTTCCATATTGCTATGATAATATAACAACACTCAGGAGCTCCGGTTAACACAACCTCTCACTGTGACTTCACCTGACCACCTGAACGTTGGACACGTTCAAGTGAATTTATATCCATTCTATAATACGGCGACCAAAACTGAACTGCATAATCTAAATGGAGCCTAACCAGAGCAAGATATAGCTTAAGAACCACACCAGGTGTCTTGTTACTAACGCTTCGATTAATAAATCCCAGTGTCCTATTCGCCTTATTACGAACATTCATGCATTGATCCTTTTGTTTTAAATTCTTACTAATCATAACTCCCAGATCCCTTTCGCAATCCGACTTCGCAATCTCAACACCATCTAGCTCGTATCTGTATCTTCGCAATCTCAACACCATCATTTCCCTCGTAACAGGGAAATGAATGGATATCGAGGGCACTTGGTGTCAATTGCCGGCTGGAAAGATATTGCAAATCAAATGCAATATCTTTCATAGACAACTGGGAACACTTCTACGGAAAAAATGAAATGTATGCTCGTGATGGGGTGCATCTATCGAGAGCTGGGGTTGTTGCTGTTGCGAACTCGTTGGAAGAAGTGGTTAGAGGTGTTTGTTTGGGTTTAAACTGTTAGTAGATAGAGGTATGGGAATTGATTTGGAGGAAGGAGGTAATAAAAGTATGTGTTTGTGGGAGAAAGGAATTGGCAAAACGATCAGGGAAAGAGAAGGTCCGCAAAATAACAATTCACTTAGGGTATATTACACTAACAGTAGAAGTCTAAGAAATAAAATTAACGAATTAAATGCTCTTGTCTGCACAGAAAAAATAGATATTATTGCACTTACCGAAACGTGGATGAATGTAGAAAATAGAGAACTATTAGCTGAATATCAAATATATGGATTTAAACTATTTCACTCAGATAGATATATTAGACGAGGAGGTGGAGTAGCCATATATGTTAGGGACAATTTGAAATGTAGTCTCAAAGAGGGAATCAAAACAGAGCCACACACAGAAACTATTTGGATAGAATTAAACGAAAAAGCAAATAATATTATAATAGGAGTAATATATAGGCCACCAAATTTAGACAGAATGGAAGCAAAGCACCTATGGGATGAACATAAGAACATAAGAACATAAGAACAAAGGTAACTGCAGAAGGCCTATTGGCCCATACGAGGCAGCTCCTATTCTATAACCACCCAATCCCACTCATATACTTGTCCAACCCGTGCTTGAAACAATCGAGGGACCCCACCTCCACAATGTTACGCGGCAATTGGTTCCACAAATCAACAACCCTGTTACTGAACCAGTATTTACCCAAGTCTTTCCTAAATCTAAACTTATCCAATTTATATCCATTGTTTCGTGTTCTGTCCTGTGTTGATACTTTTAATACCCTATTAATATCCCCCCGGTTATGTCCATTCATCCACTTGTAAACCTCTATCATGTCACCCCTAACTCTTCGCCTTTCCAGTGAATGCAACTTAAGCTTTGTTAATCTTTCTTCATATGAAAGATTTCTAATTTGGGGAATTAACTTAGTCATCCTACGCTGGACACGTTCAAGTGAATTTATATCCATTCTATAATATGGCGACCAAAACTGAACTGCATAATCTAAATGGGGCCTAACTAGAGCAAGATATAGCTTGAGAACCACACCAGGTGTCTTGTTACTAACGCTGCGATTAATAAATCCAAGTGTCCGATTTGCCTTATTACGAACATTTATGCATTGATCCTTTTGTTTTAAATTCTTACTAATCATAACTCCCAGATCCCTTTCGCAATCCGACTTCGCAATCACAACACCATCTAGCTCGTATCTTGTAACTCTATCATCATTACCTAACCTCAGAACTTTACATTTATTAGCATTAAACTGCATCTGCCAATCCTTTGACCATTTCAAAACCCTATCTAGATCAACTTGAAGTGATAGTGAGTCCTCCTCCGAATTAATTTCCCTACCGATTTTCGTATCATCGGCAAATTTGCAAATGTTGCTACTCAAACCTGAATCTAAATCATTTATATATATTATAAACAACAGAGGTCCCAGGACAGAGCCTTGAGGCACTCCACTTACAACATTTTCCCACTCTGACTTGATTCCATTTATACTAACTCTCTGTTTCCTTTGGTATAGCCATGCCCTAATCCAGCTTAATATAGCACCCCCAATACCATGAGACTCTATTTTTTTAATCAGTCTTTCATGTGGCACTGTATCAAAAGCTTTGCTAAAGTCAAGGTATACAACATCGCAATCCTTACCACTATCAACTGCCTCAACAATGCTAGAATAAAAAGATAACAAATTTGTTAAACATGAACGGCCATTTATAAAACCATGTTGCGACTCAATTATTAATTTATGTTTTTCAAGATGAAGACGAATTTTATTTGCTATTATAGATTCGAGTAACTTTCCCACAATAGACGTTAGGCTAATTGGTCGATAGTTAGACGCAAGTGATCTATCTCCTTTCTTAAAAACTGGTATCACATTAGCAACTTTCCAAAACTCTGGCACTCTGCCTGACTCTATTGATTTATTAAATATGGTTGACAGTGGGTCACAAAGCTCCTCTTTGCATTCTTTAAGCACCCTAGCAAACACTTCATCCGGCCCTGGGGATTTGTTTGGTTTGAGTTTTACTATTTGTTTAAGAACATCATCCCTGGTAACTGCTAAACTCGTCAACCTGTCCTCGTCCCCACCCACATAGACTTGTTCGGCTGAAGGCATATTGTTAAGTTCCTCTTTAGTAAATACAGATACAAAATATTTATTAAAAATACTACTCATCTCTTCATCACTATCTGTTATTTGACCTGTCTCAGTTTTTAATGGACCTATCCTTTCCCTAGTCTTAGTACGATATAACTGAAAAAACCCTTTAGGATTTGTCTTTGCTTGCCCTGCTATGCGAACTTCATAGTTTCTTTTTGCTTTCCTTATCTCTTTTTTAACATTTCTAACCAGTTGTACGAATTCCTGTTCTAAAGTGACCTCCCCATTTTTAATCCTTTTGTACCAAGCTCTCTTTTTACCTATAAGGTTCTTCAAATTCTTTGTTATCCACTTTGGGTCATTAGTATACGATCTATTCAATTTGTATGGTATACTACGTTCCTGTGCTTTGTTTAGAATATTCTTAAATAAGTTATATATTGAATCCACATCGAAATCCCCATTTAAGTCACCTATCGCTGGGTTCATGTCTCGCTCCAAGACCGGCCCACACCCCATACCCAAGCCTTTCCAATCAATTTGACCCAAAAAATTTCTTAGGCTATTAAAATCAGCTTTTCGAAAATCTGGCACTTTAACAGAATTTTCTCCTACTGGTCTATTCCATTCTATGCTAAATCTGATTTCTTTGTGATCACTGCTCCCTAGCTCACTCCCTATTTCGATGTCATTAATTTGCGTTTCCCTGTTAGTTAACACTAAATCTAAAATATTATTTTCCCGTGTTGGTTCCTTAATGTGTTGCGTAAGAAAGCAATCGTCAATTAATTCTAGAAAATCTTCTGCTTCACTATTCCCTGTTTTGTTCAACCAGTTTATTCCGCTAAAATTAAAGTCACCCATGACATAAATACTGTTAGATCTAGATGCTCTAGATATTTCATCCCATAGATGCTTTGCTTCCATTCTGTCTAAATTTGGTGGCCTATATATTACTCCTATTATAATATTATTAGCTTTTTCGTTTAATTCAATCCAAATAGTTTCTGTGTGTGGCTCTGTTTTGATTCCCTCTTTGAGACTACATTTCAAATTGTCCCTAACATATATGGCTACTCCACCTCCTCGTCTAATATATCTATCTGTGTGAAATAGTTTAAATCCATATATTTGATATTCAGCTAATAGTTCTCTATTTTCTACATTCATCCACGTTTCGGTAAGTGCAATAATATCTATTTTTTCTGTGCAGACAAGAGCATTTAATTCGTTAATTTTATTTCTTAGACTTCTACTGTTAGTGTAATATACCCTAAGTGAATTGTTATTTTGCGGACCTTCTCTTTCCCTGATCGTTTTGCCAATTCCTTTCTCCCACAAACACATACTTTTATTACCTCCTTCCTCCAAATCAATTCCCATACCTCTATCTACTAACAGTTTAAACCCAAACAAACACCTCTAACCACTTCTTCTAGCGAGTTCGCAACAGCAACAACCCCAGCTCTCGATAGATGCACCCCATCACGAGCATACATTTCATTTCTTCCATAGAAGTGTTCCCAGTTGTCTATGAAAGATATTGCATTTGATTTGCAAAATGCAATATCTAGAGCATCTAGATCTAACAGTATTTATGTCATGGGTGACTTTAATTTTAGCGGAATAAACTGGTTGAACAAAACAGGGAATAGTGAAGCAGAAGATTTTCTAGAATTAATTGACGATTGCTTTCTTACGCAACACATTAAGGAACCAACACGGGAAAATAATATTTTAGATTTAGTGTTAACTTACAGGGAAAGGCAAATTAATGACATCGAAATAGGGAGTGGGCTAGGGAGCAGTGATCACAAAGAAATCAGATTTAGCATAGAATGGAATAGACCAGTAGGAGAAAATTCTGTTAAAGTGCCAGATTTTCGAAAAGCTGATTTTAATAGCCTAAGAAATTTTTTGGGTCAAATTGATTGGAAAGTCTTGGGTATGGGGTGTGGGCCGGTCTTGGAGCGAGACATAAACCCAGCGATAGGTGACTTAAATGGGGATTTCGATGTGGATTCAATATATAACTTATTTAAGAATATTCTAAACAAAGCACAGGAACGTAGTATACCATACAAATTGAATAGATCGAATACTAATGACCCAAAGTGGATAACAAAGAATTTGAAGAACCTTATAGGTAAAAAGAGAGCTTGGTACAAAAGGATTAAAAATGGGGAGGTCACTTTAGAACAGGAATTCGTACAACTGGTTAGAAATGTTAAAAAAGAGATAAGGAAAGCAAAAAGAAACTATGAAGTTCGCATAGCAGGGCAAGCAAAGACAAATCCTAAAGGGTTTTTTCAGTTATATCGTACTAAGACTAGGGAAAGGATAGGTCCATTAAAAACTGAGACAGGTCAAATAACAGATAGTGATGAAGAGATGAGTAGTATTTTTAATAAATATTTTGTATCTGTATTTACTAAAGAGGAACTTAACAATATGCCTTCAGCCGAACAAGTCTATGTGGGTGGGGACGAGGACCGGTTGACGAGTTTAGCAGTTACCAGGGAGGATGTTCTTAAACAAATAGTAAAACTCAAACCAAACAAATCCCCAGGGCCGGATGAAGTGTTTGCCAGGGTGCTTAAAGAATGCAAAGAGGAGCTTTGTGACCCACTGTCAACCATATTTAATAAATCAATGGAGTCAGGCAGAGTGCCAGAGTTTTGGAAAGTTGCTAATGTGATACCAGTTTTTAAGAAAGGAGATAGATCACTTGCGTCTAACTATCGACCAATTAGCCTTACGTCTATTGTGGGAAAGTTACTCGAATCCATAATAGCAAATAAAATTCGTCTTCATCTTGAAAAACATAAATTAATAATTGAGTCGCAACATGGTTTTATAAATGGCCGTTCATGTTTAACAAATTTGTTATCTTTTTATTCTAGCATTGTTGAGGCAGTTGATAGTGGTAAGGATTGCGATGTTGTATACCTTGACTTTAGCAAAGCTTTTGATACAGTGCCACATGAAAGACTGATTAAAAAGATAGAGTCTCATGGTATTGGGGGTGCTATATTAAGCTGGATTAGGGCATGGCTATACCAAAGGAAACAGAGAGTTAGTATAAATGGAATCAAGTCAGAGTGGGAAAATGTTGTAAGTGGAGTGCCTCAAGGCTCTGTCCTGGGACCTCTGTTGTTTATAATATATATAAATGATTTAGATTCAGGTTTGAGTAGCAACATTTGCAAATTTGCCGATGATACGAAAATCGGTAGGGAAATTAATTCGGAGGAGGACTCACTATCACTTCAAGTTGATCTAGATAGGGTTTTGAAATGGTCAAAGGATTGGCAGATGCAGTTTAATGCTGATAAATGTAAAGTTCTGAGGTTAGGTAATGATGATAGAGTTACAAGTTACGAGCTAGATGGTGTTGTGATTGCGAAGTCGGATTGCGAAAGGGATCTGGGAGTTATGATTAGTAAGAATTTAAAACAAAAGGATCAATGCATAAATGTTCGTAATAAGGCAAATCGGACACTTGGATTTATTAATCGCAGCGTTAGTGACAAGACACCTGGTGTGGTTCTCAAGCTATATCTTGCTCTAGTTAGGCCCCATTTAGATTATGCAGTTCAGTTTTGGTCGCCATATTATAGAATGGATATAAATTCACTTGAACGTGTCCAGTGTAGGATGACTAAGTTAATTCCCCAAATTAGAAATCTTTCATATGAAGAAAGATTAACAAAGCTTAAGTTGCATTCACTGGAAAGGCGAAGAGTTAGGGGCGACATGATAGAGGTTTACAAGTGGGTGAATGGACATAACAAGGGGGATATTAATAGGGTATTAAAAGTATCAACACAGGACAGAACACGAAACAATGGGTATAAATTGGATAAGTTTAGATTTAGGAAAGACTTGGGTAAATACTGGTTCAGTAACAGGGTTGTAGATTTGTGGAACCAATTGCCGCGTAACGTGGTGGAGGTGGGGTCCCTCGATTGTTTCAAGCGCGGGTTGGACAAGTATATGAGTGGGATTGGGTGGTTACAGAATAGGAGCTGCCTCGTATGGGCCAATAGGCCTTCTGCAGTTACCTTTGTTCTTATGTTCTTATGTTCTTATCTTGTAACTCTATCTTCATTACCTAGCCTCAGAACTTTACATTTATCAGCATTAAACTGTATTTGTCAATCATTTGACCATTTCAAAACCTTATCTAGATCAACTTGAAGTGATAGTGAGTCCTCCTCAGAATTAATTTCCCTACCGATTTTCGTATCATCGGCAAATTTGCAAATGTTGCTACTGAAACCTGAATTTAAATCATTTATATATATTATAAACAACAGAGGGCCCAGGACAGAGCCCTGAGGTACTCCACTAACAACATTATCCCACTCTGACTTAACCCCATTTATACTAACTCTCTGTTTCCTTTGGAATAGCCATGCCCTAATCCAAGTTAATATAGCACCCCCAATACCATGAGCCTCTATTTTTTTAATTAGTCTTTCATGTGGCACTGTATCAAAAGCTTTGCTAAAATCAAGGTACACAACATCACAATCCTTACCACTATCAACTGCCTCAACTATGCTGGAATAAAAAGTTAGCAAATTTGTTAAATTTGAACGGCCATTTGTAAAACCATGTTGTGACTCATTTATTAATTTATATTTTTCAAGATGGAGACGAATTGTATTTGCAATTATTGATTCAAGTAACTTTCCTACAATAGACGTTAGGCTTATTGGCCGATAGTTTGACGCAAGTGATCTATCTCCTTTCTTAAAAATTGGTACCACATTAGCTACCTTCCATGACTCTGGCACTCTGCCTGACTCTATTGATTTATTAAATATGGTAGACAGTGGCTCGGAAAGCTCCTCTTTGCATTATTTGAGCACCCTGGCAAACACTTCATCCGGCCCTGGGGATTTGTTTGGTTTTAGTTTTTCTAATTGTTTAATTACATCCTCCCTGGTAACTGCTAAACTAGTCAACCTGTCCTCATCCCCACCCACATAGACTTGTTCGGCTGAAGGCATATTGTTAAGTTCTTCTTTAGTAAATACAGATATAAAATATTTGTTAAAAATACTACTCATCTCCTTGTCATTATCCGTTATTTGACTTGTCTCAGATTTTAATGGACCTATCCTTTCTCTAGTCTTAGTTCGATATAACTGAAAAAACCCTTTAGGATTTGACTTTGCTTGCTCTGCTATGCGAACTTCATAGTTTCTTTTTGCTTTCCTTATCTCTTTTTTAACATTTCTAACCAGTTGTATGAATTCCTGTTCTAACCTGACTTCCCCATTCTTAATCCTTTTGTACCAAGCTCTCTTTTTACCTATAAGGTTCTTTAAATTATTTGTTATCCACTTTGGGTCATTAGTATTCGACCTATTCAATTTGTATGGTATACAACGTTCCTGTGCTTTGTTTAGAATATTCTTAAATAAGTTACATATTAAATTCACATCGAAATCCCCTTTTACGTCACCTATCGCTGGGTTCATGTCTCGCTCTAAGACCGGCCCACACCCCATACCCAAGAGTTTCCAATCTATTTGACCCAAAAAATTTCTTAGGCTATTAAAATCAGCTTTTCGAAAATCTGGCACTTTAACAGAATTTTCTCCTACAGGTCTATTCCATTCTATGCTAAATCTGATTTCTTTGTGATCACTGTTCCCTAGCTCACTCCCTATTTCGATGTCATTAATTTGTGTTTCCCTGTTAGTTAACACTAAATCTAAAATATTATTTTCCCGTATTGGTTCCTTAATGTGTTGCGTAAGAAAGCAATCGTCAATTAATTCTAGAAAATCTGCTTCACTATTCCCTGTTTTGTTCACCCAGTTTATTTCACTAAAATTAAAGTCACCCATGACATAAATTCTGTTAGATATAGATGCTCTAGATATTTCATTCCATAGATGCTTTGCTTCCATTCTGTCTAAATTTGGTGGCCTATATATAACTCCTATTATAATATTATTTGCTTTTTCGTTTAATTCTATCCAAATAGTTTCTGTGTGGCTCAGTTTTGATTCCCTCTTTGAGACTACATTTCAAATTGTCCCTAACATATATGGCTACTCCCCCTCCTCGTCTAATATATCTATCTGTGTGAAATAGTTTACATCCATTTATCTGATATTCAGCTAATAGTTCTCTATTTTCTACGGTCATCCACGTTTCGGTAAGTGCAATAATATCTATTTTTTCTGTGCAGACAAGAGCATTTAATTCATTAATTTTATTTCTTAGACTTCTACTGTTAGTGTAATATATCCTAAGTGAATTGTTATTTTGAGGCCCTTTTCATTCCCTGATCATTTTGCCAATTCTTTTCTCCCACAAACACATACTTTTATTACCTCCTTCCTCCAAATCAATTCCCATACCACTATCTACTAACAGTTTAAACTCAAACAAACACCTCTAACCACTGGTTCCAACGAGTTCGCAACAGCAACAACCCCAGCCCTCGATAGATGCACCCCATCACGAGCATACATTTCATTTCTGCCATAGAAGCGTTCCCAGTTGTCTATGAAAGATATTGCATTTGATTTGCAATATCTTTCCAGCCGGCAATTGACACCAAGTGCCCTCGACATCCATTCATTTCCCACTCCCTTTCTTGGAAGAATGCCACATATGATCGGGATTCCTCCCTTGCTCCTAACTAATTTATTGGCTGTCCTAAGGCTGAGAGGAACTTAACAATATGCCTTCAGCCGAACAAGTCTATGTGGGTGGGGACGAGGACAGGTTGACGAGTTTAACAGTTACCAGGGAGGATGTTCTTAAACAAATAGTAAAACTCAAACCAAACAAATCCCCAGGGCCGGATGAAGTGTTTGCCAGGGTGCTTAAAGAATGCAAAGAGGAGCTTTGTGACCCACTGTCAACCATATTTAATAAATCAATAGAGTCAGGCAGAGTGCCAGAGTTTTGGAAAGTTGCTAATGTGATACCAGTTTTTAAGAAAGGAGATAGATCACTTGCGTCTAACTATCGACCAATTAGCCTAACGTCTATTGTGGGAAAGTTACTCGAATCCATAATAGCAAATAAAATTCGTCTTCATCTTGAAAAACATAAATTAATAATTGAATCGCAACATGGTTTTATAAATGGCCGTTCATGTTTAACAAATTTGTTATCTTTTTATTCTAGCATTGTTGAGGCAGTTGATAGTGGTAAGGATTGCGATGTTGTATACCTTGACTTTAGCAAAGCTTTTGATACAGTGCCACATGAAAGACTGATTAAAAAGATAGAGTCTCATGGTATTGGGGGTGCTATATTAAGCTGGATTAGGGCATGGCTATACCAAAGGAAACAGAGAGTTAGTATAAATGGAATCAAGTCAGAGTGGGAAAATGTTGTAAGTGGAGTGCCTCAAGGCTCTGTCCTGGGACCTCTGTTGTTTATAATATATATAAATGATTTAGATTCAGGTTTGAGTAGCAACATTTGCAAATTTGCCGATGATACGAAAATCGGTAGGGAAATTAATTCCGAGGAGGACTCACTATCACTTCAAGTTGATCTAGATAGGGTTTTGAAATGGTCAAAGGATTGGCAAATGCAGTTTAATGCTGATAAATGTAAAGTTCTGAGGTTAGGTAATGATGATAGAGTTACAGAGTGGATGAATGTAGAAAATAGAGAACTATTAGCTGAATATCAAATATATGGATTTAAACTATTTCACACAGATAGATATATTAGACGAGGAGGTGGAGTAGCCATATATGTTAGGGACAATTTGAAATGTAGTCTCAAAGAGGGAATCAAAACAGAGCCACACACAGAAACTATTTGGATTGAATTAAACGAAAAAGCTAATAATATTATAATAGGAGTAATATATAGGCCACCAAATTTAGACAGAATGGAAGCAAAGCATCTATGGGATGAAATATCTAGAGCATCTAGATCTAACAGTATTTATGTCATGGGTGACTTTAATTTTAGCGGAATAAACTGGTTGAACAAAACAGGGAATAGTGAAGCAGAAGATTTTCTAGAATTAATTGACGATTGCTTTCTTACGCAACACATTTTGGAACCAACACGGGAAAATAATATTTTAGATTTAGTGTTAACTAACAGGGAAACGCAAATTAATGACATCGAAATAGGGAGTGAGCTAGGGAACAGTGATCACAAAGAAATCAGATTTAGCATAGAATGGAATAGACCAGTAGGAGAAAATTCTGTTAAAGTGCCAGATTTTCGAAAAGCTGATTTTAATAGCCTAAGAAATTTTTTGGGTCAAATTGATTGGAAAGTCTTGGGTATGGGGTGTGGGCCGGTCTTGGAGCGAGACATGAACCCAGCGATAGGTGACTTAAATGGGGATTTCGATGTGGATTCAATATATAACTTATTTAAGAATATTCTAAACAAAGCACAGGAACGTAGTATACCATACAAATTGAATAGATCGAATACTAATGACCCAAAGTGGATAACAAAGAATTTGAAGAACCTTATAGGTAAAAAGAGAGCTTGGTACAAAAGGATTAAAAATGGGGAGGTCACTTTAGAACAGGAATTCGTACAACTGGTTAGAAATGTTAAAAAAGAGATAAGGAAAGCAAAAAGAAACTATGAAGTTCGCATAGCAGGGCAAGCTAAGACAAATCCTAAAGGGTTTTTTCAGTTATATCGTACTAAGACTAGGGAAAGGATAGGTCCATTAAAAACTGAGACAGGTCAAATAACAGATAGTGATGAAGAGATGAGTAGTATTTTTAATAAATATTTTGTATCTGTATTTACTAAAGAGGAACTTAACAATATGCCTTCAGCCGAACAAGTCTATGTGGGTGGGGACGAGGACAGGTTGACGAGTTTAGCAGTTACCAGGGAGGATGTTCTTAAACAAATAGTAAAACTCAAACCAAACAAATCCCCAGGGCCGGATGAAGTGTTTGCTAGGGTGCTTAAAGAATGCAAAGAGGAGCTTTGTGACCCACTGTCAACCATATTTAATAAATCAATAGAGTCAGGCAGAGTGCCAGAGTTTTGGAAAGTTGCTAATGTGATACCAGTTTTTAAGAAAGGAGATAGATCACTTGCGTCTAACTATCGACCAATTAGCCTAACGTCTATTGTGGGAAAGTTACTCGAATCTATAATAGCAAATAAAATTCGTCTTCATCTTGAAAAACATAAATTAATTAATTTGACAAAACGTCAAATTCATTTGACGTTTTGGAGGACGAGTGCTGTGGAGAGACTGTGGATTGCGCAAAAGGGAAAGCAACGAAGAGAAAGGAAGCGCAGGCCCCTCAGAAAGTAAAGGAAGTACCTAAGCAAACATTAGTTGTGGGAGATTCCCAGATAAGGTATTTGGATAGAACGTTTTGTGCTAGAGATAGGGGGAACAGGTACTACAGGTAATAAAAGGTTTGCTATCCCGGAGCTGGCATTGGTGATATTATAAACAACATGAATGATATTATGGCTGGTAATGGGAACAATCCCATTATTTGCATTAGCGTGGGAGGAAATGATGTTGGTCGAGTCAGGAGTGAGGAACTGATTCAGAGGTATAAAACAGCCATAGAGTTAGTTAGGAGCAAGGGAGGAATCCCGATCATATGTGGCATTCTTCCAAGAAAGGGAGTGGGAAATGAATGGATATCGAGGGCACTTGGTGTCAATTGCCGGCTGGAAAGATATTGCAAATCAAATGCAATATCTTTCATAGACAACTGGGAACACTTCTATGGAAGAAATGAAATGTATGCTCGTGATGGGGTGCATCTATCGAGAGCTGGGGTTGTTGCTGTTGCGAACTCGCTAGAAGAAGTGGTTAGAGGTGTTTGTTTGGGTTTAAACTGTTAGTAGATAGAGGTATGGGAATTGATTTGGAGGAAGGAGGTAATAAAAGTATGTGTTTGTGGGAGAAAGGAATTGGCAAAACGATCAGGGAAAGAGAAGGTCCGCAAAATAACAATTCACTTAGGGTATATTACACTAACAGTAGAAGTCTAAGAAATAAAATTAACGAATTAAATGCTCTTGTCTGCACAGAAAAAATAGATATTATTGCACTTACCGAAACGTGGATGAATGTAGAAAATAGAGAACTATTAGCTGAATATCAAATATATGGATTTAAACTATTTCACACAGATAGATATATTAGACGAGGAGGTGGAGTAGCCATATATGTTAGGGATAATTTGAAATGTAGTCTCAAAGAGGGAATCAAAACAGAGCCACACACAGAAACTATTTGGATTGAATTAAACGAAAAAGCTAATAATATTATAATAGGAGTAATATATAGGCCACCAAATTTAGACAGAATGGAAGCAAAGCATCTATGGGATGAAATATCTAGAGCATCTAGATCTAACAGTATTTATGTCATGGGTGACTTTAATTTTAGCGGAATAAACTGGTTGAACAAAACAGGGAATAGTGAAGCAGAAGATTTTCTAGAATTAATTGACGATTGCTTTCTTACGCAACACATTAAGGAACCAACACGGGAAAATAATATTTTAGATTTAGTGTTAACTAACAGGGAAACGCAAATTAATGACATCGAAATAGGGAGTGAGCTAGGGAGCAGTGATCACAAAGAAATCAGATTTAGCATAGAATGGAATAGACCAGTAGGAGAAAATTCTGTTAAAGTGCCAGATTTTCGAAAAGCTGATTTTAATAGCCTAAGAAATTTTTTGGGTCAAATTGATTGGAAAGGCTTGGGTATGGGGTGTGGGCCGGTCTTGGAGCGAGACATGAACCCAGCGATAGGTGACTTAAATGGGGATTTCGATGTGGATTCAATATATAACTTATTTAAGAATATTCTAAACAAAGCACAGGAACGTAGTATACCATACAAATTGAATAGATCGTATACTAATGACCCAAAGTGGATAACAAAGAATTTGAAGAACCTTATAGGTAAAAAGAGAGCTTGGTACAAAAGGATTAAAAATGGGGAGGTCACTTTAGAACAGGAATTCGTACAACTGGTTAGAAATGTTAAAAAAGAGATAAGGAAAGCAAAAAGAAACTATGAAGTTCGCATAGCAGGGCAAGCAAAGACAAATCCTAAAGGGTTTTTTCAGTTATATCGTACTAAGACTAGGGAAAGGATAGGTCCATTAAAAACTGAGACAGGTCAAATAACAGATAGTGATGAAGAGATGAGTAGTATTTTTAATAAATATTTTGTATCTGTATTTACTAAAGAGGAACTTAACAATATGCCTTCAGCCGAACAAGTCTATGTGGGTGGGGACGAGGACAGGTTGACGAGTTTAGCAGTTACCAGGGAGGATGTTCTTAAACAAATAGTAAAACTCAAACCAAACAAATCCCCAGGGCCGGATGAAGTGTTTGCTAGGGTGCTTAAAGAATGCAAAGAGGAGCTTTGTGACCCACTGTCAACCATATTTAATAAATCAATAGAGTCAGGCAGAGTGCCAGAGTTTTGGAAAGTTGCTAATGTGATACCAGTTTTTAAGAAAGGAGATAGATCACTTGCGTCTAACTATCGACCAATTAGCCTAACGTCTATTGTGGGAAAGTTACTCGAATCTATAATAGCAAATAAAATTCGTCTTCATCTTGAAAAACATAAATTAATAATTGAGTCGCAACATGGTTTTATAAATGGCCGTTCATGTTTAACAAATTTGTTATCTTTTTATTCTAGCATTGTTGAGGCAGTTGATAGTGGTAAGGATTGCGATGTTGTATACCTTGACTTTAGCAAAGCTTTTGATACAGTGCCACATGAAAGACTGATTAAAAAAATAGAGTCTCATGGTATTGGGGGTGCTATATTAAGCTGGATTAGGGCATGGCTATACCAAAGGAAACAGAGAGTTAGTATAAATGGAATCAAGTCAGAGTGGGAAAATGTTGTAAGTGGAGTGCCTCAAGGCTCTGTCCTGGGACCTCTGTTGTTTATAATATATATAAATGATTTAGATTCAGGTTTGAGTAGCAACATTTGCAAATTTGCCGATGATACGAAAATCGGTAGGGAAATTAATTCGGAGGAGGACTCACTATCACTTCAAGTTGATCTAGATAGGGTTTTGAAATGGTCAAAGGATTGGCAGATGCAGTTTAATGCTGATAAATGTAAAGTTCTGAGGTTAGGTAATGATGATAGAGTTACAAGATACGAGCTAGATGGTGTTGTGATTGCGAAGTCGGATTGCGAAAGGGATCTGGGAGTTATGATTAGTAAGAATTTAAAACAAAAGGATCAATGCATAAATGTTCGTAATAAGGCAAATCGGACACTTGGATTTATTAATCGCAGCGTTAGTAACAAGACACCTGGTGTGGTTCTCAAGCTATATCTTGCTCTAGTTAGGCCCCATTTAGATTATGCAGTTCAGTTTTGGTCGCCATATTATAGAATGGATATAAATTCACTTGAACGTGTCCAGCGTAGGATGACTAAGTTAATTCCCCAAATTAGAAATCTTTCATATGAAGAAAGATTAACAAAGCTTAAGTTGCATTCACTGGAAAGGCGAAGAGTTAGGGGTGACATGATAGAGGTTTACAAGTGGATGAATGGACATAACCGGGGGGATATTAATAGGGTATTAAAAGTATCAACACAGGACAGAACACGAAACAATGGATATAAATTGGATAAGTTTAGATTTAGGAAAGACTTGGGTAAATACTGGTTCAGTAACAGGGTTGTTGATTTGTGGAACCAATTGCCGCGTAACATTGTGGAGGTGGGGTCCCTCGATTGTTTCAAGCACGGGTTGGACAAGTATATGAGTGGGATTGGGTGGTTATAGAATAGGAGCTGCCTCGTATGGGCCAATAGGCCTTCTGCAGTTACCTTTGTTCTTATGTTCTTATGTACAAGATACGAGCTAGATGGTGTTGTGATTGCGAAGTCGGATTGCGAAAGGGATCTGGGAGTTATGATTAGTAAGAATTTAAAACAAAAGGATCAATGCATAAATGTTCGTAATAAGGCAAATCGGACACTTGGATTTATTAATCGCAGCGTTAGTAACAAGACACCTGGTGTGGTTCTCAAGCTATATCTTGCTCTAGTTAGGCCCCATTTAGATTATGCAGTTCAGTTTTGGTCGCCATATTATAGAATGGATATAAATTCACTTGAACGTGTCCAGCGTAGGATGACTAAGTTAATTCCCCAAATTAGAAATCTTTCATATGAAGAAAGATTAACAAAGCTTAAGTTGCATTCACTGGAAAGGCGAAGAGTTAGGGGCGACATGATAGAGGTTTACAAGTGGGTGAATGGACATAACAAGGGGGATATTAATAGGGTATTAAAAGTATCAACACAGGACAGAACACGAAATAATGGGTATAAATTGGATAAGTTTAGATTTAGGAAAGACTTGGGTAAATACTGGTTCAGTAACAGGGTTGTAGATTTGTGGAACCAATTGCCGCGTAACGTGGTGGAGGTGGGGTCCCTCGATTGTTTCAAGCGCGGGTTGGACAAGTATATGAGTGGGATTGGGTGGTTATAGAATAGGAGCTGCCTCGTATGGGCCAATAGGCCTTCTGCAGTTACCTTTGTTCTTATGTTCTTATGTACAAGATACGAGCTAGATGGTGTTGTGATTGCGAAGTCGGATTGCGAAAGGGATCTGGGAGTTATGATTAGTAAGAATTTAAAACAAAAGGATCAATGCATAAATGTTCGTAATAAGGCAAATCGGACACTTGGATTTATTAATCGCAGCGTTAGTAACAAGACACCTGGTGTGGTTCTCAAGCTATATCTTGCTCTAGTTAGGCCCCATTTAGATTATGCAGTTCAGTTTTGGTCGCCATATTATAGAATGGATATAAATTCACTTGAACGTGTCCAGCGTAGGATGACTAAGTTAATTCCCCAAATTAGAAATCTTTCATATGAAGAAAGATTAACAAAGCTTAAGTTGCATTCACTGGAAAGGCGAAGAGTTAGGGGTGACATGATAGAGGTTTACAAGTGGATGAATGGACATAACCGGGGGGATATTAATAGGGTATTAAAAGTATCAACACAGGACAGAACACGAAACAATGGATATAAATTGGATAAGTTTAGATTTAGGAAAGACTTGGGTAAATACTGGTTCAGTAACAGGGTTGTTGATTTGTGGAACCAATTGCCGCGTAACATTGTGGAGGTGGGGTCCCTCGATTGTTTCAAGCACGGGTTGGACAAGTATATGAGTGGGATTGGGTGGTTATAGAATAGGAGCTGCCTCGTATGGGCCAATAGGCCTTCTGCAGTTACCTTTGTTCTTATGTTCTTATGTACAAGATACGAGCTAGATGGTGTTGTGATTGCGAAGTCGGATTGCGAAAGGGATCTGGGAGTTATGATTAGTAAGAATTTAAAACAAAAGGATCAATGCATAAATGTTCGTAATAAGGCAAATCGGACACTTGGATTTATTAATCGCAGCGTTAGTAACAAGACACCTGGTGTGGTTCTCAAGCTATATCTTGCTCTAGTTAGGCCCCATTTAGATTATGCAGTTCAGTTTTGGTCGCCATATTATAGAATGGATATAAATTCACTTGAACGTGTCCAGCGTAGGATGACTAAGTTAATTCCCCAAATTAGAAATCTTTCATATGAAGAAAGATTAACAAAGCTTAAGTTGCATTCACTGGAAAGGCGAAGAGTTAGGGGCGACATGATAGAGGTTTACAAGTGGGTGAATGGACATAACAAGGGGGATATTAATAGGGTATTAAAAGTATCAACACAGGACAGAACACGAAATAATGGGTATAAATTGGATAAGTTTAGATTTAGGAAAGACTTGGGTAAATACTGGTTCAGTAACAGGGTTGTAGATTTGTGGAACCAATTGCCGCGTAACGTGGTGGAGGTGGGGTCCCTCGATTGTTTCAAGCGCGGGTTGGACAAGTATATGAGTGGGATTGGGTGGTTATAGAATAGGAGCTGCCTCGTATGGGCCAATAGGCCTTCTGCAGTTACCTTTGTTCTTATGTTCTTATGTACAAGATACGAGCTAGATGGTGTTGTGATTGCGAAGTCGGATTGCGAAAGGGATCTGGGAGTTATGATTAGTAAGAATTTAAAACAAAAGGATCAATGCATAAATGTTCGTAATAAGGCAAATCGGACACTTGGATTTATTAATCGCAGCGTTAGTAACAAGACACCTGGTGTGGTTCTCAAGCTATATCTTGCTCTAGTTAGGCCCCATTTAGATTATGCAGTTCAGTTTTGGTCGCCATATTATAGAATGGATATAAATTCACTTGAACGTGTCCAGCGTAGGATGACTAAGTTAATTCCCCAAATTAGAAATCTTTCATATGAAGAAAGATTAACAAAGCTTAAGTTGCATTCACTGGAAAGGCGAAGAGTTAGGGGTGACATGATAGAGGTTTACAAGTGGATGAATGGACATAACCGGGGGGATATTAATAGGGTATTAAAAGTATCAACACAGGACAGAACACGAAACAATGGATATAAATTGGATAAGTTTAGATTTAGGAAAGACTTGGGTAAATACTGGTTCAGTAACAGGGTTGTTGATTTGTGGAACCAATTGCCGCGTAACATTGTGGAGGTGGGGTCCCTCGATTGTTTCAAGCACGGGTTGGACAAGTATATGAGTGGGATTGGGTGGTTATAGAATAGGAGCTGCCTCGTATGGGCCAATAGGCCTTCTGCAGTTACCTTTGTTCTTATGTTCTTATGTACAAGATACGAGCTAGATGGTGTTGTGATTGCGAAGTCGGATTGCGAAAGGGATCTGGGAGTTATGATTAGTAAGAATTTAAAACAAAAGGATCAATGCATAAATGTTCGTAATAAGGCAAATCGGACACTTGGATTTATTAATCGCAGCGTTAGTAACAAGACACCTGGTGTGGTTCTCAAGCTATATCTTGCTCTAGTTAGGCCCCATTTAGATTATGCAGTTCAGTTTTGGTCGCCATATTATAGAATGGATATAAATTCACTTGAACGTGTCCAGCGTAGGATGACTAAGTTAATTCCCCAAATTAGAAATCTTTCATATGAAGAAAGATTAACAAAGCTTAAGTTGCATTCACTGGAAAGGCGAAGAGTTAGGGGCGACATGATAGAGGTTTACAAGTGGGTGAATGGACATAACAAGGGGGATATTAATAGGGTATTAAAAGTATCAACACAGGACAGAACACGAAATAATGGGTATAAATTGGATAAGTTTAGATTTAGGAAAGACTTGGGTAAATACTGGTTCAGTAACAGGGTTGTAGATTTGTGGAACCAATTGCCGCGTAACGTGGTGGAGGTGGGGTCCCTCGATTGTTTCAAGCGCGGGTTGGACAAGTATATGAGTGGGATTGGGTGGTTATAGAATAGGAGCTGCCTCGTATGGGCCAATAGGCCTTCTGCAGTTGCCTTTGTTCTTATGTTCTAAATCTCTGTATTAGTTCCTCACTCCTAACTCGCCCAACATCATTACTCCCTGCACTAATACAGATAATGGGTTTGTTCCCATTTCCCGTCATAATATCATTCATGTTTTCAACAATATCACCAATTCCAGCTCCCGGATAGCAAACCCTTAATCTGTTCCCCCTATCTCTGGCACAAAACGTTCTGTCTAAATACCTCACTTGGGAATCTACCACAACCTAAATTCTTTTCGGTACCGCCCTAACTGTCTGAGCAGCCTGAGGGGCCTGCGCTCCGCCGTTCCTCGCTGATTTCCTCGCTGCAGGTGACCTACAGCACTCGTCCTCCAACACGGCAAATGAATTTGCCGTCCTTTGGGCGTCTGTAGGCGGACTTGTCAAGGTCTTCTTAAGACCCCTGTCTTTCACTACTCTCCACGATGAGGTCTCGTCAACACTGGTCTCCTCCTTCGTTTCCTTTCGAAGTCTCAGCCGTCGTACCTCCTCCCGCAGGGAATCCATCTCTGCTCTCAGAGCTCAAACCAAACTCACCAAATCATTAACTAATCCTTCCATTATTGCAATAATAATGTTACTGGGATCTGGGAGTTATGATTAGTAAGAATTTAAAACAAAAGGATCAATGAATAAATAATCGTAATAAGGCAAATCGGACACTTGGATTTATTAATCGCAGCGTTAGTAACAAGACACCTGGTGTGGTTCTCAAGCTATATCTTGCTCTAGTTAGGCCCCATTTAAATTATGCAGTTCAGTTTTGGTCGCCATATTATAGAATGGATATTAATTCACTTGAACGTGTCCAGCGTAGGATGACTAAGTTAATTCCCCAAATTAGAAATCTTTCATATGAAGAAAGATTAACAAAGCTTAAGTTGCATTCACTGGAAAGGCGAAGAGTTAGGGGTGACATGATAGAGGTTTACAAGTGGGTGAATGGACATAACAAAGGGGATATTAATAGGGTATTAAAAGTATGAACACAAGACAGAACAGGAAACAATGGGAATAAATTGGATAAGTTTAGATTTAGGAAAGACTTGGGTAAATACTGGTTAAGTAACAGGGTTGCTGATTTGTGGAACCAATTACCGCGTAACGTGGTGGAGGTGGTGTCCCTCGATTGTTTCAAGCGCGGGTTGGACAAGTATATGAGTGGGATTGGGTGGTTATAAATAGGAGCTGCCTCGTATGGGCCAATAGGCCTTCTGCAGTTGCCTTTGTTCTTGTGCCTCACTGATGGACTGCAGCAGCCACATGTGCCTCACTGATGGACTGCAGCAGCCACATGTGCCTCACTGATGGACTGCAGCAGCCACATGTGCCTCACTGATGGACTGCAACAGCAACATGCGCCTCACTGATGGACTGCAACAGCCACATGTGCCTCACTGATGGACTGCAGCAGCCACATGTGCCTCACTGAAGGACTGCAGCAGCCACATGTGCCTCACTGATGGACTGCAGCAGCCACATGTGCCTCACTGATGGACTGCAGCAGCCACATGTGCCTCACTGATGGACTGCAGCAGCCACATGCGCCTCACTGATGGACTGCAGCAGCCACATGTGCCTCACTGATGGACTGCAGCAGCCACATGTGCCTCACTGATGGACTGCAGCACCCACATGCGCCTCACTGATGGACTGCAGCAGCCACATGTGCCTCACTGATGGACTGCAACACATCTGCAGCAGCCACATGTACCTCACTGATGGACTTCAACACATCTGCAGCAGCCACATGTGCCTCACTGAAGGACTGCAACACATCTGCAGCAGCCACATGTGCCTCACTGATGGACTACAGCAGCCACATGTGCCTCACTGATGGACTGCAACACATCTGCAGCAGCCACATGTGCCTCACTGATGGACTGCAACATATCTGCATCAGCCACATGTGCCTCACTGAAGGACTGCAACACATCTGCAGCAGCCACATGTGCCTCACTGATGGACTGCAACAGCCACATGTGCTTCACTGATGGACTGCAGCAGCCACATGTGTCTCACTGATGGACTGCAGCAGCCACATGTGCCTCACTGATGGACTGCAGCAGCCACATGCGCCTCACTGATGGACTGCAGCAGCCACATGTGCCTCACTGATGGACTGCAACACATCTGCAGCCGCCACATGTACCTCACTGATGGACTTCAACACATCTGCAGCAGCCACATGTGCCTCACTGAAGGACTGCAACACATCTGCAGCAGCCACATGTGCCTCACTGATGGACTGCAGCAGCCACATGTGCCTCACTGATGGACTGCAGCAGCCACATGTGCCTCACTGATGGACTGCAACACATCTGCAGCAGCCACATGTGCCTCACTGATGGACTGCAACATATCTGCATCAGCCACATGTGCCTCACTGAAGGACTGCAACACATCTGCAGCAGCCACATGTGTCTCACTGATGGACTGCAACAGCCACATGTGCCTCACTGATGGACGGCAGCAGCCACATGTGCCTCACTGATGGACTGCAACAGCCACATGCGCCTCACTGATGGACTGCAACAGCCACATGTGCCTCACTGATGGACTGCAGCAGCCACATGTTCCTCACTGATGGACTGCAACAGCCACATGTGCCTCACTGATGGACTGCAGCAGCCACATGTGCCTCACTGATGGACTGCAACAGCCACATGTGCCTCACTGATGGACTGCAGCAGCCACATGTACCTCACTGATGGACTGCAGCAGCCACATGTGCCTCACTGATGGACTGCAGCAGCCACATGCGCCTCACTGATGGACTGCAACAGCCACATGTGCCTCACTGATGGACTGCAACAGCCACATGTGCCTCACTGATGTACTGCAACAGCCACATTTGCCTCACTGATGGACTGCAACAGCCACATTTGCCTCACTGATGGACTGCAACAGCCACATGTGCCTCACTGATGGACTGCAGCACCCACATGTGCCTCACTGATGGACTGCAGCACCCACATGTGCCTCACTGATGGACTGCAACAGCCACATTTGCCTCACTGATGGACTGCAACAGCCACATTTGCCTCACTGATGGACTGCAACAGCCACATGTGCCTCACTGATGGACTGCAACAGCCACATGTGCCTCACTGATGGACTGCAACATCCACATGTGCCTCACTGATGGACTGCAACAGCCACATGTGCCTCACTGATGGACTGCAGCAGCCACATGTGCCTCACTGATGGACTGCAACACATCTGCAGCAGCCACATGTGCCTCACTGATGGACTGCAACACACCTGCAGCAGCCACATGTGCTTCACTGATGGACTGCAACACATCTGCAGCAGCTACATGTGCCTCACTGATGGACTGCAACACACCTGCAGCAGCCACATGTGCCTCACTGGTGGTCGGCAACACACCTGCAGCAGCCACATGTGCCTCACTGATGGTTAGCAACACATCTGCAACAGCCACATGTGATCATGCTGAGACATGATAACATGTCTCAGCATGATGACATACACAACACCATGATGACACAATGATTGTAATTCAATATTAGTTTTGATTGTTGCACTACTTAACTTTGTCCTGGCCTCGTTTGTGTTTATTCTATGGTGATATAATTCCTGCTCGGAAAGCATAACTTTTGTCACTCTTTAAATCAGCTTTTTACAAATTTTGTATTTCTTCATTATTTGTGCATTTATTCCATGTTAAACAGGATGAAACAATGATGATCACTAGAACTTTATTCTTTGTCCACTTGTACATAATTTATAGAATCTTTATTAGAAGATAAAATTATGTCCAGGACATTTGAGGTCCTCGTTAGATTCTTAACCAATTAACACAGTGTGATTTAAAATAAATTTGTGAACAAACTATGTCCATAGCTATTAGATATTGGATCTCCCCAGTATGGTGTAGGCAGATTTACGTCACCAATTAAGACGGATTCGTTCGTGTTACATATATAAGCTATTTGATTATATGTCAATTCATCTTTTCCAAAATAAGCAGCAAGAAGCTTGAAGTAGATCCATATTAGTAATTGATGCTGTTGTTATCACCAAATGCAATAAATATATAATCTATATCTAAGAGATAAGTGTGTAGGATGGTTATTAGGTTCATATATTTTCCTTTACCAGTTTTCATGTAAATATTACCAATAATGTTACTATTTTCACAGACATCGCAGGCTGCTTCAGGTGTAGAACAACTCTTACACAGGCTGCTTCAGGTGTAGAACAATTCTTACACAGGCTGCTTCAGGTGTAGAACAATTCTTACACAGGATGCCTCAGGTGTAGAACAATTCTTACACAGGCTGCTTCAGGTGTAGAACAATTCTTACACAGGCTACTACAGGTGTAGAACAATTCTTACACAGGCTGCTTCAGGTGTAGAACAATTCTTACACAGGATGCCTCAGGTGTAGAACAATTCTTACACAGGCTGCTTCAGGTGTAGAACAATTCTTACACAGGCTACTACAGGTGTAGAGCAATTCTTACACAGGCTACTACAGGTGTAGAGCAATTCTTACACAGGCTACTACAGGTGTAGAACAATTCTTACACAGGCTACTACAGATGCAGAACAATTCTTACACAGGCTGCTTCAGGTGTAGAACAATTCTTACACAGGCTACTACAGGTGCAGAACAATTCTTACACAGGCTGCTTCAGGTGTAAAACAATTCTTTCACAGGCTGCTTCAGGTGTAGAACAATTCTTACACAGGCTGCTTCAGGTGTAGAACAATTCTTACACAGGCTGCTTCAGGTGTAGAACAATTCTTACACAGGCTGCTTCAGGTGTAGAACAATTCTTACACAGGCTGCTTCAGGTGTAGAACAATTCTTACACAGGCTGCTTCAGGTGTAGAACAATTCTTACACAGGCTGCTTCAGGTGTAGAACAATTCTTACACAGGCTGCTTCAGGTGTAGAACAATTCTTACACAGGCTGCTTCAGGTGTAGAACAATTCTTACACAGGCTGCTTCAGGTGTAGAACAATTCTTACACAGGCTGCTTCAGGTGTAGAACAACTCTTACACTGGCTGCTTCAGGTGTAGAACAATTCTTACACAGGCTGCTTCAGGTGTAGAACAATTCTTCCACAGGCTGCTTCAGGTGTAGAACAATTCTTATACAGGCTGCTTCAGGTGTAGAACAACTCTTACACAGGCTGCTTCAGGTGTAGAACAATTCTTACACAGGCTGCTTCAGGTGTAGAACAATTCTTACACAGGCTGCTTCAGGTGTAGAACAACTCTTACACAGGCTGCTTCAGGTGTAGAACAATTCTTACACAGGCTGCTTCAGGTGTAGAACAACTCTTACACAGGCTGCTTCAGGTGTAGAACAATTCTTACACAGGCTGCTTCAGGTGTAGAACAATTCTTACACAGGCTGCTTCAGGTGTAGAGCAACTCTTACACAGGCTGCTTCAGGTGTAGAACAATTCTTACACAGGCTGCTTCAGGTGTAGAGCAACTCTTACACAGGCTGCTTCAGGTGTAGAACAATTCTTACACAGGCTGCTTCAGGTGTAGAACAATTCTTACACAGGCTGCTTCAGGTGTAGAACAACTCTTACACAGGCTGCTTCAGGTGTAGAACAATTCTTACACAGGCTGCTTCAGGTGTAGAGCAACTCTTACACAGGCTGCTTCAGGTGTAGAACAATTCTTACACAGGCTGCTTCAGGTGTAGAGCAACTCTTACACAGGCTGCTTCAGGTGTAGAGCAACTCTTACACAGGCTGCTTCAGGTGTTAAGTTCGTTCAAACTATGCCAATGAATCTGGGTAA